>NW_016107420.1:1034324-1076884 GCF_001604975.1 Cebus imitator
ACACCTCTGGAGGATACTTCTTGGGTCTTCAGGAAACGTGGAAGTTCAAGGGAAAAAAGTGACTGAAGATAGGAAGAGGCCAAGCCGTTTGTGTAGGAGTCAGAAAGCAGAGCCTAAAATTGACAGTTTCTGAATAGCTCAGAGAGGGAATAAAGAACCACAAACCAAGAAAACCACTGAGATTACAGTTGGGATGGGAGAGTAATGGGAAAACACCGAGCCATAGGATGCCTCATGGTGGCGTCTGAAGCCGGACAGTGGCCGAGGCCCTGGGCCTGCAGAATGCCACACATGCCAGTGAGGATGACAAGAGCTGCAGTGCCTATGAAGGGCTTCATTAACACTCTGGTGCCAGAAATGGCATATTTTCATGTGTTTTTAGACAAAAATAAATCTATGTCAGTCTCATTAGCCAAAATCAGCAATGAACCTCTTCTCAGATAACAGGTAGAGGAATCTGGGAGACCTCCCATCTCCCTTGAAACTCTAAAATGATGCAAATAGCACATTATTGAGCACTTACTATATCCCAGCTATTGCTCTCCCCATTTCATGTGTATTAACTCATTTAATCCTCAGGACAACATTTGGGTTAGGTACTACTAGCATTTTCATGCAATTGATGAAGAAACTGATTAACTTGCCCAAGGTCAAGGCAGTGACAGAGAAAGACTTCAACTCAAGTACTGTGCCTCTGAACCTCATGTTATTAACTGACACACCATAACACATGGGATGTGAGGCTTTTACAATCAAAAACATGAGAAAGAGCCTCTAGTCCATCAAGGCTATGGTGGCAGCTCCTAGCTCTCCTTGTCAAGTACTCTGGGGTCCATTTGAAGGAAAAGGCTTTGTTGGGGACCACACTCCCTGTGATCCTGGAGATCTTTACCAGAAGAAGTCAACCATCGCCCACACCACCAGCACATGAGGGCTCAGTCCCTCCAGAACCTTTCCACTGTTTCCCACCTCAAGATCTCACTGTCTTGGCCTCTCCCTCATCCCACCCTCTCATCTTCATCCTGGTTGCTCAGGAAGTTCAATTCTCCTTTTCCAGGGTTGAGCCTGTGTCCTTCTCTTCTCTGGAAAATCAGCTTTGACTCCCACTCCAACCAGGAAAGGGCTGAGCCTCCACCCACCGGTCAGTTCCACCCTGGGAAAAGGGAGAGTGATCCCCCAAAGACATGAACTGTTCCTCTTCTTTTTAGGAAAGGGAAAATAGTGCTTTGTTTTATTCTTATTTGATTCAGGGTAGCGGGGCACTGTTGTAGAGGTTTGACACTGTATCATCCTAGAAAACACATTCATATTCATAGTAATCATAGATGTAACTATCAAGAGCATCTCCAAAAGACCAAAATAGAGTAGAGGGAGGGAAGGACTTTTTAAATTTATAGCAAGGTATCTTTAGGTCTAGAGGTGAGGTTGGGAGGAGTCTATTACAAAGCAAAAGGGGGAAATTCAAAACACCATTAATTTCTCAGTAAGACATATAGTTACTGAGTTAACATTTACTGGGCAACTCCTATATTCAGGTATATGTCTAAGGACTTTCTATTCATTTTGTCAATCTTCAAAACGATCCTATCATGCAAGCAACATCATCACCACCATTTTACAGATCAGAAAACCAAGTTATTTGTCCAAAGCTATACATCTAATAAGTAGAGAAGCTGGGATTTGACCCCATGTCTGCCCACCATGCCACCCCTCACTCTCAACCTCTGTGGGTGACAAAGGCACATGAGGACTCAGCTTTGCGCAAGAGGAAATCGAAAAAGGTCTGCAACAACAGATGCACATAATTTTTGCATGAAGCTGCAGTCCTACCAATGTCCCTTTTCATAGAGTTCCATGATGGTAGGATCATTCATGTGGAGGCTACATACACAGAAACCTAATCAGAGGCCAATACTGCCAACTGGCATGCATTATTTCGGCCACACGAATTAACGTATCAGAGCCTCGAGTTTCCTTCCCTGCAAAACTGGGGCTGATGCTCATCACCTTGCAACGTGAGGGGGATTAGAAAATGTATCCTATATAAAGTGTCTGAAACATTAATAAATGTAACTTTCTTTACTATTACCAACTCTCCTCATTCTTAAATTCCCTGTCATTGAGTCTCTAAGGAATCTGCCTTTTCAGTTAAATTCCTAGAGTGAGCTTTTTAAAGAGAGACTTGAGCTGGGTTTTATTATCTAATGCAGATAACTTTTTTGATGTGTATCATTTTCATTTGTAAGGTGGGTGGATTTTATATATCTATATCTAGCTACTGGAAGAAAAGTCTTTAAAGCTTCAAGATGGGATTTTTAAAACATCTTTATAAATGAAAAAAAGGAAAGGTTTAACCTTCAAGGAAAACAAATGAGAACATGAAGTCTATACTTGAACACACATACCACCAAAAAAAAAAAAAAAAAAAAAAAAATAGCAGTCAGGCACCATTGTCACCATCATCACCATCATCAACAGAAATGAAAGTGAAAATAAATATCTAGATTTATTGTGTAGCATAATACCTAGTATTGAAAGTAATCAGAGCATATTTTATATTATATGATATCAAGAAGTAAAAATTAATTAGTAACAATACAGTACCACATGGTAGCCATTATAACCAGGTCATAATATTCCAGAGGATATTCTACAAGTAAATGAAATTATTATTTTAATAGAATGAAATCCTATTTTTCTGTGTCCTTGAGTTCAAGCTGTTTCGAGAAACTTATATGTGAAATAATTCAAATAAATTTGTTTACACCAATCAGAATTGAAAATTATTCAATAAATTAGAATAGTGAAACCACTGAAGTCCAAATTGATCAAATGAATCAGAGGAAATCATTACAGTCACCAAATAATTTGTTGCCCAAACTGGCCCCACTGGTGAGTGAAAAGAAGCGCTATTAATAATTACACAAGATTTTGTGCTTTTCTGGACAATCCAGGAAATATGGTCACCTACAAACCATATTACTTTTTGCCAAATAAGCTGGGTTGGGGCCTTTTTTTAAAATAGTAAAAATTAGAAAATGCTGATTTAGAGGAAACATTCTTTTCTTAGTTTAAGGACAAAAGAAACTCAGGAGTGACATAAACTCAACCTATAAACAAATTCATTATGTGAAAAAAACTAATATAGTGAAAAACAACATCTTAATAAAAATTCAGAAAGCACTCAACCTAGCACATGTTTAGAGTAATAAAATATCATTTCTAATTAACTTAAAAGATTACTCATGGCTTAAAAGCCACTAACATAGATATTATATGTTCTCTAGATTTAGTTAGGATGCAAAGATAAATTGTTTCTTTTTAACAAAAGAAATTATTTAAATGGTTCAAGTTAGAAGAACACAGAAGCTTAACACATGTTATACTAAATATCTTAAATATAAACATAAGCTTAAAAGACATTTTAATGCTGGTTAGAATTACAGGTTTACTTATTTAAAGTTCACCTATTATTGTCTTTGTCTGAATAATATAATCACCTTTCATTAGATTTACTTCCTTCCACCTATGCATTAATTCAGTCATGCAAATTTGAATAGGAGAAATACAAGATCTGAGGTTAAAGGTCAGAACTATTTAGATTGAGGAAGAAGATTTCCTCCATGTCAGAAGCTAATCTTACATATGTGAAGAGTGTGAAGAGTCCACCCTCAGTATCTGTGCGGGTCTGGTTCCAGGGTGCCCCAGAATCCAAGGATGCTCAAATCTCTTATAAATGACCTGTGATATATGCATATGTCCTATGCATGTCCTCCTAAATATGTTAAATCATCTTTAGATTACTTACAACATCTAATATAATGCCTAACACAAGGCACATCTCTTCATTCACACATATTCAAGGTAGTACTCAGTGCATGGCAAATTCAAGTTTTGCTTTTTGAAACTTTGTGAAATTTTTTTGCCAAATATTTTTAATCCACAGTTGATTAAATCCACAGACGAGGAGCCCAAGGATACAGAGGAGCCAACTATCCTGCCAAACTAGGAATAGTTTATACTATTACTAATGTTTTGGTCACATCCACTTTATTTCAAACCTTTTCAGAGTTGAGGTTAAATACTGAATAACTATTATTCTTGGTGGGGCACAGTGGCTCATGCCTGTAATTCCAACACTTTGGGAGGCCACGGCAGGTGGATCACATGATCCAAGGAGTTTGAGACCAGCCTGACCAACATATAGAAAGCCTCTCTCTGTTAAAAATACAAAAGTTAGAAGGGTTTAGTGGCTCAGGCCTGTAATCCAGCCACTCTGGAGGCTGAGGAACAAGAATTGCTTGAATCCCTGAAGTGGAGGTTGCAGTGACTTCAGATCCCACCACTGCATTCCAGCCTGGGAGACAGAGCAAGACTCTGCCTCATAAAACAAACAAACAAAACTTATTGTTCTTTTAGCGTTGTATGGGCTAATGTTGGACAATTAACAAGCAAATATTATCTGACCCTTCCCCCTCCCCCCAAAAAATATTAACTGATTATGTTTTAGAGCCAGTGCCAGGACAATTATTCCAGTATTAAGTAACATGGCTATACATTTGATGATGCATTCAAGGTTTGGCAGAATGAGTCAAATACACACAGAATCTCTATGCTTTCTAATATGGTCCATGTATGTTTTGAAACTATCAAAGCATACTTGGGGAATTTCTTTTTCTTTTTATTTCATAAAAGCATTTTTTTCTTGCTATGCATCAGCTTGTAGGGAATTGGTCACTCTATAGGAATGAAGGTTTTATTTTCAGTCAAATGAAATCAGAAGTAATAGGAAAAGGACTGTGTTCCTTTTAAATTTCATTCATTCAGTGCATTTATTCCTCACAGTGGGTCATAAATGCTAGATTAAGACGCTTATCTTAAAATCTAAACTATAGGTGAAAGCTTATCCTTAACATAAAAGACAATCACAAATATCTACCTTCTTATAAATTAGCATAGATATAATTTTTCAATAAAAGATCAATGGTGTATATTTTTCTTTATATTGTGAAATCCTATTTTTTGCTTTTTATAATTTGCAACTGATATTAAGCTATGAGAAAAAATTAAATACTTAAAAAAATTAAAATGTTAAGGTATTAAATTGACTAATGACTTAAGACAAAAGACCGTCACATGTATGTTGCAAAAATAATTATAAAATTGTCCGTACTGACATACTATTTATTGCATGTAATTGCCTAGTAAAAATTATTTTATATAATATATTAAAATAAAAATTTAATGAATGGAGTATTCACATTGTGAATACTTGCAAAAGAGGAAAGAAACTTGCAAAAGAGGAAAGAAAATACTCTTTATACTTTACGATTGCATAAACCACAGAAACTAGAGCAATACATTAAGTTTATGAAATAATCTAATCTATTTCTGCAATTTAACGAAAGGATACTCTTTGAATATCTCTGAGGCTTGAGAATGCCTACTACGGTGAAAAATTTCCAGAGGCTGAGATCAGTAACTTACTCCAGAGCTTATTCTAGTGTCAATAATTCTCGTCATCAGGACACTTCTTTACACATAAATGCATCTAGTGTACAAAAATTTGAACCCATTACCCCCTGTGGAAGGCAGAAACATCTGCTCTCTGTAAAAGCACATCACACTCTTCAAGATAGTATTAAAGTGAGCCTCCACTAGAAATTTGTACCGTTAAATAATCCATTATTTTAACTTTCCTCTGTCTTATTCTTCAGCCACCTTTAAGGGTTCCCTTTAAAATCTTTTTGAGTTTTAGTTTCTCTTTAATCTTATATCCAGCAATGAGCACAGTAGTGTTAGCTATTAAAAGAAGGTAACTGCTTGATTTTTCATTTACCTTCCATTTGAACACTCATATTTGCTTTAATTTTTGAAAATATAGTTGTATACTGTTTGGATTTTAAATCACATCTTTTTCTCCCCAGAAATTATAGATTAGATTTTAAATTTAAATATATAAAAATATATTTAAATATATAAAATACATTTATTTATTTATATATAATTATATATATATGTGTGTGTGTGTGTGTGTGTGTATATATATATATATCTATATATATATATATATATATATCTTATGTATATATAACCCTGATTACTTTGGTTATTTACTTATTTATTTTTTAAACAAAGCCTTGCTCTGGAGTGCAGTAGTGTGATCCCAGCTAACTGCAAACTCAGCTTCCCCGGTTCAGGCAATTCTTCTGTCTCAGCCTACCAAGTAGGTGGGATTACAGGTGGCTGCCACCACACTAGTCTAATTTTTCTATTTTTAGTAGGCATAGGGTTTCACCATGTTGGCCACGCTGGTCTCGAACTTCTGGCCTCAAGTGATCTGCTCACCTCGGCCTCCAAAAGTGCTGGGATTATGGGCATGAGCCACCATGCCTGGTCAAACTATAGTTCTTAATTTTAATTCATAAGGTTCGTACTCTCTTACACTAAACTTGCTGTTTTCCTTTCATCAAACAGAATGCCTTTTTCTTCTATGTTGACAAAGATAAGCGATTATAGAACATACGTGGAAAATAGGAGTTTGGAGACAGTAGTATTATAATATTTCCTATATGTAAACTTGATTAGTGTTTCAAAAAGCAAATCTTGTAAAATAAATGACTCAAACAATCCTTTAGACCATTAATGTGAGAAATACATAGTAAAGCCAGACATTTATTTTTATAAAGTTCATATGTATATCACCTAGTTACAATGTAGCTTGCAGTTAATAGTTATTAAATTAAAATTTAAATCTAGAGATATTTAAAAATAAGAAAATTGGCAAATACAGTTTTGTGAAATAAAAATATATATCAATGAATGAATAAAATGTATCATTTCAAATAGAAGAGAGAAGCATGTTGAGCATAATAATTGTCTCATAGACATTCTCATTCTAGCAACTCTGGCACCCTTAAATAGTCGGCCATCTCTCCTAAAATTCTAATGTTACCATTGTGAAAGAGACTATTTACCACTTCAAGCTATGAATTAAAAATGTATCCAGCCTCATTTTCTCACCTAGCAGAGTGTGTGCAACGAATAAATTTATTTTATCAGTGAGGCGCCTTCCAAATCAAGTCAGAATTTACTACCAATTTACTACCAATGAGATTTTCAGGAATTAGTATTGATCAGTGTTTATTTTTAAACCAAATTTCATTGCTATGCAAAGGACTTAACAGCTTCAAAAATAGGAGCTTTTATTTGCCCAAAAGTGTACTTCACAAATACAATGGTATACAATTACCCTCATATAGCTTTATATGACAAAGTGTATCCACTGAAACATTACAGATTTTTTTTCTAGATAGAGAATCAGTAGGTACTTAGAAATATCTATATGTGTGTGTTTGCATGCATATTTGTGTATGTGTAAATCAAAACTGTCTTCTCATAAGGCAATAGTACATTTACAACCGTTTCACCAGGAAATATCTACCCAGTGGATTACTGCAACTATGTCAGCTACCTCTCATATTATTAAGAGAATAGATACAGTTATAGTAACTCAATTTTCTTTGATTTAATAATACTTCTAATTAATAATTTTAATGAAGAGTGCTTTTAACCATGACAAAAACTAGTGTATTATTATTTGAATTGATTTGAGGAAGATATCTAAAAACAGTAATTATTTTTAATTTTTCCATTTGGAAAGAATTGTCAGTATTCTAAAGATCTGTTTGTGAAACTCTAAAAACATTAAACTTTTAAATTAAAATATTTGTTTTAAAAAAGCCAAGACAATGCACTTTTATAGAATTTTGTAAAATGTTCTTGAACTTAGTTCAAGTTTCTCTAAAAATGTGAAAAATCATGCTTTAGAAGCTTAATACATTTTTCCTCAGGAGAAAAATAACAGGATATGACCCTAAGCTGGGCACTCAGGTCACCCTTCCAGGCTCTATTTGACAAGCAGAACACCATTGCCCAATTAGTATCTCAGAGTAAATTTTGGAAACTGAATTATTTTTCACATGTTCTGACCCTACATTGGTGTATATTTAGGAAATGCAAATATAACATATCTTTCTCTGAATGTTTATGTCATTAAAACATTTTTTGGAATCCCTCATCGCAGTCCACTAAAATAAGGAAATTGTGATTTGTTCTCAGAAATGTTTGAAAATAGCATTGTTTACATTAGCAATAAAGTATCCTTAAAATTTATTTTGAAGGCAATTCATTCAGTCATATCTTACTTTAATAACAACAAAGGATACTTTCATTTAAGTTATTGTATCAGTATTGTGTGTACTGAAGTTCCAACAAAATATCCATACTTAAAAATGTTCACAGTTCTTTTTTTTTTTTTTGAGAAGTACAGAGCTGATAATATTTACTGACATTTAGACACTTAGTTTTCAAGTGTTTTCCTTCAAAATAACATTATAAAAAGACTAAATTAGCACCTTCCCTGTGAGGTTGAAATTAGCATTGATTTTCAAAACAGAAGGCAAGAAAATGCTGAATGGGATTGGTCATTCCTGTAACACAGGAATGTTGTGCCTGTATAAGCCTATTAGCTATTGTATCACAATATTTACTCCAATTACTTGTGATGTGCACAACTTCATCTTTTATATGAAAACCAAGTAAATATTCCAACAATGCAAGATGAGAAAAAAATATATAAGTATACAATAATACCTTCATTAAAAATATATATAGCCATATAGCTAATTTATTGAACATCAATAACTTACTTAAAAAAGGTAAAGTTTCAAAATAATTTAACCAAAACCCAACAGATTTGAGAAATGTAAACAAGTGGAATATCTGGGTTGAAAATATTTCTAAACAGCTTATTCAAACACAGGTTCAAAGAAGGCACAACACACACAACTTAGAAACAGTGTGTAAATGTATGGCTATTTAACATGCTTGATGATGGGATTTCCCCTAACATAATTCAGTTACTTCTATGTCAAAGCAAATAGAAAGCTAAAAGCAGGAAGGGCTGACTTAGAAGGGGGTTAAAAATGCTCAGACACCGAAAACTAACCACAGAGAACAGAAGCAGCAAAAACAACCCTCAACTAAAGCAGGTTAGAAACCCCAAGACTATATATTCTGAAGACCCCTTGAGTTGGGTTGCCAGAAAAAATAAAGAGTGCCCAATAACACTTGCATTTGAGATAATGAATAATTTTTAGCAGATGTATGTTTCATACAATATTTGGGTGCCAGGTATTTTTTATTTGTTAAGTCTGGCAATGTCGTCCTCAAGGCATCTACTTCATGATAGCAGAGTTGTCACTACTCACCACTAAAGCCAAAAAAATGCTGCAAAAAAGCCAAAAATTATAATATAGCATTAGTTCATATAATAAGTTTTCTATGTATTTCCATCAAAATAATTCCATCAAAATAAGGCATCTGAGTTCAAAAAGAGATAAAGAAACAAAATTATATAGACAAAATATTTTTAGTTTTTGACTAACTTTTCCAATTGTCATACATTACACAACCTTAACTGTTATTTAAGTTATTTCTTTGTTTTTTGATTAAATTTTATCCCTGGTTTTTGAGTGAAATTTTTGTTTTTGTGAGATGGATATACCATATTAAATAAAATATTATTTCTTCTTTGCATAGCAGATATAATTTTTAACTGCCTTTCCTAAAATGAAAGCCTGGGTACATACTTTAGTTTTAGTTATGCTCTAGAAACTCATTAAACCACCTCATTTTCTTCCTTTCAATTTAACCTGTCATCAGATAATTAGAGATTTGAAAACTGCTAAGAGGTGAATTAAACTTAGCTTTAAAAAAATCACATAAATGCTAAACTATTGAAATAAGACTATCTCATGCTTGTTAAAGGTTAAAATTAATTTAATTGCATTCTAATTGGATGCCAAGATTTAGATCCTTAAATCATTATATTACTTTTGGAAACTTTAAATTTGGTGTTCAATTAGAGATCATCTTAATGATTATAAACATTTAATTACCTAGCAAAGTAAAAATGATGCATTATATATTAACTATCTATACAAAGTATGACAATAAACTTAAATAAAAGTTCAAATTTTAGTTAATCTTTGTTGGGGCCAGTAAAGAATTCTGGTAAAACACTTTTGAAAACGTATACTTATATACAAAATATTTGCATTATTATTAAACTATAGCAAGTGTACAACACTACCTACATATCTCATAATAATGTTCTCATAAGGAAAGCAAAATTCTTCAACATTATTTTTTTAAAAAAGCATCTGATATACCCATTTGTTACTACAATGCCATGAAACAAATACAATTTATGCAATAATGACAATAAGTAAAAAGCCATATATGTACAAACTGTTACATAGAAGCTTCAGAAACTGAAGGAAAAGTCAGATGAATTGCCTCCAGCCACAGATATCCAGTACTATTAACAACCTCCTGTTCATAAATATTAAATATCCACAATGGCTCCCCCTTTTGGTTATATTTAAGATTACCTTATATTTACTTAGTGTTTACATATATGTGTTTACATATATATGCTTGCAAATGATACATGGCAGACAATTGAAAAGAAAATAGCTTAGTGAAAGTAGCAGGGAGTGATAGTGAAACGGGAGGTTAAGGAAGCAGGGAAAGAGAAAGTGATGTACCAGAAGAAAGAATAAAAGAGCTAGTACAGTTAAGACCAGAATAAAATCATGAAAATTTGAAAGAAGATAAAATCTAGGGGAGATTATTTAGGACTGGAAATGGTTAATATTTTTGTGTTGTTTTATTTGGCTTTTTAAAAAATATTATTCAGAGACTACCATAATTTTATTATTTCTCTAAATCAGAGTAGAGGCCGAGACAACTATCTTGCAGAAAAAAGAAATGCACCTCATTTCCTTTCAGGATATTTCATTTATTGATTCATTGATGTAGTCTATAAGCACTTATGGGCATCAACTTTGTTCTAGACACAGTTCTAGAACATGGGACTCTTAAATGAAGCGCATGATTCAGCTCTAAAAGATTTTACAGCCCAGTGGACCAACAATTGTTTCACAAAATATTCTAAAGACAGCAATTATGTATAAGAATCTATAAGAAGTTACAGTTAGAGTGTCTGCATCTCAGTGTCTGAGAAGTCTTCTCATTAAAAGTAAAATAAGTTGAATCTTGGTTGATGAGTAAGAGATGGTCATGCAGAGAAAAGTGGTTTTTCAGATGAGAGGATGCCAGAAGAATAGAATGTATAAACACATGCAGAAGGGCTTAAGAAAAAGTATGCATGAAGAAGCTGACAAATCATTATATGATGTGAAACAGGCAGAGCTTAAGTATAAAAGTCTTTAAAAACTAGAATAAGTATGAACATTATTGTGGCTGCAACAGAGAGCCTCAAAAAATGTGTAAAGAGGAAAACGAGTTGAATGTTTTGGAGAAATAGTCTAGTTAGTTAATATTAAAAGCTAGATAGTAAAGGAGAGGAGTCCTCATTGATTTTGTAAGGCTAGTCAGAAAGGACTGGATTTGAGGAACACAAAGCAAAGTATACGCCTGCCTTCTCACAGAGCCCAGTGGGAGAACCCAGGGTTAACACTTTCCATCTGTGGTAGTAGTTTGCATTCCAACACTCAAAATCTTCATAATGTAACAAAACACTGCATTCAAAAAGACTGCCTGGATACTCTGTGCCCAACTCAGTTCTAAGGATGACTGTGAAAAAGTAGTGAAATGAGATGCTTCAAGTAGGGATTCCATGCCACTATCTCAAGCCTCAGGTAGTGTCCACAGCAACAAAAGCTAGCAACTGATAGAAGAGTACAGGATTTTTTTTCCATAACATTTAATGAAGAAAAAATAAGGCACATAATGATCACAGACTAATATTAAATTCACTTTATAACTGTGAAACTAAAACCTTTTTAAATAAATAATTGCTTCTAGGTTTCTTCTTTCATAGAGAGACACTCACAAGTAAATCTTACCCTAGGAAGATCTCGTCTGCAAGACACATGGATAATTTGAATTACAGCATTTCAAATAACATATTTCTAGTGATTAAAAGTCACATACATTTGATTAAATTTTTCCTATGCAAAAATAACCCATGTTACATTTCAATCTACCAGTATTTTAAGTTATCATCTTTCTTCATGTCTATATTTTGCTTCCAAAAATTTTAATTAAAAAAAAAAAAAAAAAAAAGAAGAAGGCCAGGCAAGGTGCTCCACACCTGTAATCCCAGCATGTTGGGAGGCTGAGGCTGGCAGATCACCTGAGGTCAGAAGTTCAAGAGCAGCCTCACCAACACGGAGAAACACTAAAAATACAAAATTAGCCAGGCGTGATGGTGGGTGCCTGTAATCCCAGTTACTCGGGAGACTGAGGCAGGAGACTCTCTTGAACCTGAGAGGTGGAGGTTGTGGTGAGCCGAGATCTCCCCATTACACTCCAGCCTGGGCAAGAAGAGGGAAACTCCGTCTCAAAAAAAGAAGAAGAAAGAAAGACAGAGGGACGGAAGGAAGGGAGGGCAAGCAAGCACGCTGGCTTTCATAAGAAAAATAAACATAAATGAGAATGATTCTGAAATGAAATCGGGCACTAAAGCTTAGTTGTTACATTTCTTGTTAATTGGGCAAAATAGTGATATATATGCAAAACTGATGTGGAAGTTGGAATACAGAAACACATAGAATAAAAAAAAAATGAGAATTATATAGAGAGCCCAGTGAATAAACTGTAAGCTGAAACTAAAGTTTGAATGGTTTCTTAGGTGTTTTTTCAAAGGGATTTGTCACACTATCTGATCACTATGAAAGACAGAGGTACAAAAATATAAAGAGAAAGCTGACTGAGATAATCAGATTTATCCAACAATAAGATTTTAGTAAAGAACAAAGGAGGCAAAAGTATCTCTAGGCTTTTATGTGTTCAAATATTGATCTGTGGCATATATAGATATATTTGGTATATGTCACAGAAAGACATAATTTTCCATACTAACAGACTGTGTTCATTTACTTTGATGATTTTAGAGCATCTACATCTTTCACATAGGGCTATCAGAACTGTCTAGGATAACAGTATCTTGTATAAGGCTAGCATTTGCAACAATGTGCCAGTACAATTCCTTAAACTTAGATGAGTCAAATTCTATATGGACATTGACCTTCATCATTTTTATTTTTTTACCTGAGAAAATAGAAATCCTTTATTTTTCTACAATTATCAAATATAATATGCTACTTCCCATACTGAAATCAAAATCTGTTGCTTCAAAAATGAGTATTCTTCAGCTGATTTTCACTGTTGTACATTACCAAGTATCTTTACTTATTGTAAATATAAAAGTTAAGTAAAATAATGAAAATATGAACTTTTAAATGATCTAATCATGCTTTGTGATTAACATATGAAACAAATACAGCTTGATCTTTGCTAGGAATTTGCATTTGGTTCTATAATATCTGTTCCATTGGTTTCTTGGAGTGAAAAGAAAAATAGGGAGACTGTACTTTTAAAACGTGTATTATGTGAAAGAATATATATACTGCAGATGTAAAATAGTGATATATTGTGAAAAGAACATTTGGAGTCTGATTTTTCTCTGGGAGTAAAAGAGAGCATAATTAGTTCTATTTAAGCCCAGAATTGTAATTTTGTCCATACTCAGGCTGATGTCATTGTTCCAATTTTAACTGAATATATGGTTGCCTTGAACACTTAATGAGTGCTTCTTTTGGGCAGGCACTCATTGCTTTAAATATGTTAAATAATTTAATTTCCATAATGAGCTTTGGAGGATCTATGTCACTGATGGGGAAAAGGAATTATAGGAAGGTTAAAGAAATTACAGAGGTCCCACAGCCAGTATATGGCTGGATCCATAGTTGAAACCTGGCTGACTGACCCCACAACTGGTGCTCTTCACCACATTGCTTCTCTGATGTGAGAACATGTACAAAGGCGACTCATAAATCTGTAGTAGGCTATAAGTTCAAAGGAAGTAAAGGCATACTTGGAGAACAAAATAAAAAATAATATCTTCTAAAATTAAAAGTTCCAAGTTACAATAAAGTCCAAATGGATAAAATTAGTGATGCTTGGGGAAAACCTATTCTGAAAGCAATATGAACAGGGTATGTTTCAAGCACGTATTTACAAAGTATACCATATTCAACCAGGTGAGCAGTTTGTGTTTCAGGCACATTTTAAAGGAAGCTGAAAACTTTTTAAGAGTAATCCAGTGTGTCCAAGTTTGGCTTATTCATTGCTAAAAATCTCAAAGGAAGACTGGATTTGCACGAGGTTTGGGAGGATATATTAATTCGAAATACTTTTGCATTTTTCCATGCTTAGTATTTTTCAATGTTTCTAGGATGACCCAGAGCAGATCACACTGAGATAACCTGATTGGAATATTTTGATTTGTGCAGTAGGTACAGATCACTTAACATCAAAAGAGGATGCATCGGGCTATGTGTGGTCACTGGCAATTAAGCTGATCTAATTCCCTTTACATTATCAAGCAGGGTTCTGATAGTATTTTTTATTTTTCCTATAGAGATCTCTTAAGAGTATTTCAGTTTATTTGGCTATTATATTGGTATTTTAAATTAAGATATTAATCTTATTTCCATATATCAACCTGTGATGAGTTCATGAATCATAAGCATTTTCCCCTACTCCAGGCCATGAGAACATTTATTTAATCTAGTTCTAGGCCAAACAACACTGAAGACCACTGTGCTTGGAATACAGTTGTGCCCAACAATGAGTTTTCTTGAATGTGGGTCACACTGTTCTTGTCAGTAGCTTGGGAAGACTTGCTTAAAGCAGCTGGTTAAAAAGTTTTTACAGTTTTAAGTTGTTATGGTGCTTCTTGACAACAAATAAGAATACTGAAAATAATAGGGCCAATTGATATCCCTCTGAAATTAGAGAGGAAAGTAAGTTAAATGAGAAAAATCTTAAAGAATTAGAAAAAAAGAGCACAGACTTAAAATTAACTTCAGAATAATATGATATGCCTTTGTAACTGGGATGTTTCCTTGAAAACAATAAAGGTAATCTTTCTCTATACTAGATACACGATCACACTTTTTATAAAACTATGAAAACAATTTCTATGAAAATTATCACAAAGGGAGTTATTTACATTATCAAGGAATGTGTTACTACATCTCAAGCTCACATTTAACTGTGAGGCAAATATTAAGTTATTCAATGTTAAGTATTTCCTAAAACTAATTCTAATGTAAGCCTGAATTTTAAGTTTTTGTAATAATTTCAATAGGAGTCAATATTATGTTGTTATAACTTGAGAAATAATTATCTTCACACCACTCCATAATAAAACTTAAAAGCATAGATTTCCTCCATCATTAGCTTAATTTAAGCTCTAAGTAGGTAGAATTCACTCCAATCCATCAAAAAAAGGCATTTCTACATTGTCTAATACCAGTCATTTAGCCTATATAAAATTATATTTATATAATAATGTAAAATATTTATAAATTGATTCTGAAATTATTTACTATAGCCTGTTTCACAGGACTTACTTCATGATCCTTGACTGCAGAGAACTGACACCTTGTAACAATTTACAAAAGTGATGCCTTTATTTTGTTTTATTTCATTTACTCAGTAGCTATTACTATTATTAAATAATAGTAATATAATTAAATAATATTACTATTATTAAATATAGTATTAATGTTTAGCCAACCCAAGTTTCCTATTTGATTATTTTCTCTTTCATTTTATTTTTCTGACGTATACAATTAATCTAGGCTTCCACATTACCAAGCTAGGCTATATTATAATCTCCAAATATCAACTCAAGATAGAAAACTTATATATGTGGCATACATTATCTGCTTGCTATATCTTCCAAAATGATGCAGAAAGCATGCATTACTTCTAGGTTTAAGGGTAGTAGGCAATGTGACTTTGGATGATTAATAATGAGTGTTTCATTTTTATTTAACTGTCAGTCATTCTATATTAAATGCCACCATGGATTGTCTTAAAATTCAGTAGAGGATGATGAGACACCAAAAGTGAAAAATTCTCATTATAAGAGAAATAAGCCAATGTAGTAAAGAGAAGATTAAGTAGTAGACAAGGTTAAGATATTTTTTATCTAGTTAACTGACTTTGTTGTACAATAATAGCTTAATGTGTAAGCTATTTATACATATAATATGAAGTTTTAAATCTGTGAGTAATGATGTATACTTCTTAATATACACAATCTATGGTATTTATTGCATATGTACAGAGTTGACATTTTCATACTTGGCATTTATACTCTATGCATCTCCCCAAATATCTTTCTGAAACTACGATTTTTAAATTTTTGTTCCTAGACACTTCATTCTTCATTGCAATTCAACATGTGAGATGAGAAACAAAACCAAAAATGACTTTAAGAAACTGAATATTTTTCCTCTAAAAAATTCCAAAGAAAGACAAATAAAAAGTCATCCACAGAGAAACAAGAAGGGAGGGAATTCAAACCAACACTTTTTCAATTGTCTCTTTTTTATCTTCAAGTAAATTAAACCATCCGTCCTTTGCCAGATGCAGAGAGGAAAGGGATTTTTGTGGGAAAATACAATGCAGGGCTAGAAGGTGACATTTCACCGAATCACAGATGGCATATGCATACGTATATAGTTTGTAAAGCTTTCTAGGTAAAATGTTCCATATCCCTCAGGAGCAAGAACCGATGTCAGGGTTAGAATATTTCCTGTAACGTGTAATTTAAATCTCACAGGAGCAATATAGATCCATTTCCTCTTTTCTGCTCTCCATAAAGACAGATTAACTGATTACCATCTTATCTGTGTAGCATTTGTTTAAATACTTAACATTTATTATGTCACCCCTTTACTTTTCCTCTCAACTCACAATTCCTCCAGCCATTTAAACTCTCTTCAGATATGCCATTTTCCAAAATGTTAATCTCTTTACTCTATTTAAAATCTCCTTTAAGCATCATAGCCTACAATTTGTCACAATCTTCTAATCTGCGTTCAAAGAAAAATGAAATACAGACGTCGCAATTTTGCTACTCTTTTGCTAGTAGCTGGTATTCAAGTTAATATATTTAAATATTTGTTTCTATAAAGGCCACCAAGTTAACAGAGCATTATGTTTCAATCAATAAGGAAGATATGAAGACAAGTATAAAGCATTTCTGATAGACTAGCTATAATGAGAACTCCAAAGATAGAGGAATTATATTTAAGGAGAACACTATTGTCTTCCTAAATGCTGAAGAAACTGTGTATTACTTCTAGGTTTAAGGGTAGGAGACAATGTGGCTTTGGATGATTATTACTAACTAAATTGTCTTCTTTGCTCACACACTGGTATATATTAGGCTCTGCAGATGGTTTTCCCTATATTATCAAGGAAATAACTGGCTATTTAATTTTAGTGGAACTCAAACACACTCCATCATTTCTCCAATTATATGAAGTTTAAAACCCAGAAAAACTAATCTTTGGTTAGAGACTAGGATAGTAGTAATGTTTTGGGTGATAGTAACTGTGAGTAGGCAGAAGAATGGATTTCTTGAGATACTATAGTGGTAATATTTTGGCTACTTAACATATTTTGTGGAAATGTTTTAGTAACTGATTATACAGGCGTATTCATTTTGTAAAAATTTCTTGAGTTATATATATTTATGATTTTTCTACTTTTCTGTATGCATATTATACTTTTATAAAAACATTTTAAAATAAAAAAAACTGCTACCTGTAAAGCTAATTTCAGTCATGAATCAAATCAATTGGAAATATAAGTAATATTCATGAGAAAATTATGGAAACTTAAATAAGTAGATAAACAATGATAGAACATTTATTTTTAAAAAGAAATATTGCTTTTGTGGTTACGTTAAAAACATCATCTCTTATAAGCATAGTGTAAACTTTAGTGGATTAATCAGTAGAATGCTTTTGGATGTTTTAAAACATCTGAATGAAGGAGCAGTTGTATCATTATTGGGATGAAATGAATTTGGCCAAGAGTTGATTCTTTAAGCTGAATGATGGAAAACAGGGAAGGCTTAGTACACTATTCTCTCTACTATTGTATATGCTTGAAATTATTCATTGTTTTAAAAAGATTTAAAAATATTACTTATGAGAACTCTCTAGATTCTGTATAGCATTGTCCTCTATTAACATTGTTTTTTAAAAAATACTGAGGTAAGTAAAGAATTAGTAAAAAAAAAAGATTGAGGTCAGTAAAGCTATTTCATGACCTCTAATGTAACCATCTGATCTGCATTTCTAAAGAAAACAAACAAAATCTGTACTATTAGTGATTATCAAGACAATTAATTCTGGAATTAGAACTAGGTTATTAATGGTGAAAATAATGTACAAGAATTTTGTACTAATTTTCAGGTCAGCCTCAAGTTTTCTATACATTTTCTAAGAATACAGTGTCTGGCAACTGCCAAGCTGTAACATCAACTCTCATATTTATAGACTTATTCCTACCAATCAGATTAAATCTACATGTGATTTAATATATACACCATGAGGTGTATATCATCAAGAAAAAATTGTTATATCTATTTTGTCTACTGTTGCCATTGTTGACTCAGAACTTTCTACTGTGTGCTGCACTTTAAGAAATAAACCCAATGATATGTTTTGTTAGATAGATGGGGAGAGCTCTTCTATCTTGACCATTTCTGTATACAGGGTGATTCAGAATTTAATCCAGAAAATATATATTGATATTGATTTTAGTCATGTGTTACTTCTACACTTAGGTCTTGTTTAAAGACATTTAGTTGAAAAATACAATAAAAATATTTTAAAATATGTTTTTATGGAATAAAGTGGTAACTAATTTTCAGCCCAAATATAGTGACTGACATAGATGAGCCTTAAAACACTTGGTGATAGCCAATTTTTGAGTTTTTGTAAAATATACAACTACTATCAAACACAGGTAATATTGGAATGTAGTGTAAGATTCAGGCCAATCTTAAAGTGGGGATGGGTCCTACTGACTACCACATTTTTACTAGCTGTTAAAAATATTGTCTTTCTCATAATACATAACCACTAAACCAAAAACCTGTTTCTTCTACAGTGTAATAGCTTATTTTGCTATACTTAAGTATTGTAAATTTAACAACCAGTACCTTAAAAAAAAAAATGGAATAGAATAGCAGAGTTCAGTGGCTCACACCTGTAATCCCAGCACTTTAGAAGGCCAACGCCGGCGGATTACGAGGTCAGGAGATAGAGATCATGTGGGCTAACACCTTGAAACCCTGTCTCTACTAAAAATACAAAAAATTAGCCTGGCGTGGTGGCACATGGCTATAGTCCCCACCTACTCCAGAGGCTGAGGCAAGAGAGTCGCTTGAACAGGGGAGGTGGAGGTTGCAGTGAGCCAAGATCATGCCACTGTCCTTCAGCCTGGGTGACAGAGCAAGCCTTCATCTCAACAACAACAAAGACTAAAATGAATTGAATCAGTTATCTTTCTCAACAATCATCATATTGTCATGTTAACAGCTTCTGATAATAAAGTAGTCATTAGTTAAATAAATTGACTCCTATGTTGCACATAATCAAAGTGTTCAAGAGATACAATTTAAAATTAAATTTAATTGGTTAAAAATGTTATATGATCCTATATGGTATGTAAATGTAAGTGCATGTATCCATACAACTGAATTATGAAACCAGTACATATAAAATGTATTTATAATCTCTTGTTGAACAACTTAAAGTTGTCATTGATAATTTAGACTAACAATGTATTGTATACATATAGAAACTTTATCAAAGTTAATTTCAAATATTGTCTCTTCAATCCATACAGTTAAAAGAATTATATCTCTAAGAGAAAAAATATAGGTAAGTGCCTTGCTGTTACCATATATAATGTATATATATGATGTCATAGAAGGTGTGAATTATTGAATCAGAAATAAAATCCTGATATTTATCTGCAAAATTTCTAGCTTATAATTTGTTTTTATCCACGTCTTTTGGTATGTAATTACAGTGTGCGAGTCAATATTTTTGAATCTCCTACACTCTCATCACTTAAATTGAAGTAGGTAAAGCTTTACAGTGACTAGGAAGTCTTACTGAAACTGAATACAAAACCTAAAATATTTTGTTCTACTCCAGGAAACATTAAAATGACTCACATTATGCTGAATTTACCTGAATTCAGTAATATTATTTAAACTTGAACAGTGAATCTCAGAGTTCCAAACAGTTTCTCAACTATATTATCTAAACAACGCTATCTAATTTCTATTAAAAGGACTGAAGATGAGGAAGACTCACCCAAAAAATATCTGGCACATTGAGTATTCAATCATATTTAACAATATTTGTAGGTAATTGAATTTGTAGAATCCAGACTTATTTACAATATCTTTATAACTTAACACATTTACTTTTTGACTCATAAATCTTCAGTGTGATGAAGCAAGAAACAATTATCAAGTAGGTATTTCTTTTCATTGAATAATTCTGTTTATATTTTAATTGATAGCCTTATTTTGTTAAGCTCATATGATGGACAAATGCTTACACAGTTTTACTTCCAGTGTATGAAATAAGAAAGAGGATGAAAATAATCTGTAATATAAAATGAGGTATATAAATAATATCATTATCCCAAATGTTAACTCTATGAAATCCTAAATATACATGAGACAAACTGCTTTGAAAACCAGATGAATAATAATACTAAATAACTATGAAATATTGAATAAAAGCATAATTAATTTTTATCAATTAAGTTTTCCCTCTATGACCTTAAATATTTTACTTAACCATATATCTGGGAACTCAAAAATGTAATTTTAAAATGCAAATAAATAAATTCAACATGGAAATTAAATAAGAAAAAAGTGACTAGGCTTTATAAAATGATGAAAGATGAGAGCTAACATTGAAGCTGCTAGTAAATAAAAGAAATATGATATTGCAGATGGTGAAGAAGGGAGAGTAAGAGAGTAATTAAAATTCTAAAAGGGTTAAGAAATGTGAAACAATTTAACTGTGCCTTAGGATATGAAATAAGTTCTTAGAACAAATCAAAAGAAGTTTAAAATCTCAAAGTCCTGAAACACTCCATGATACTTTACAGAAATGCCCTAGTTGGGTGCATTTCAATATCTTGAATTTAAATTCTACTTCGCCATGTAAAAATCTGTAGGTGTAGCTACAAAAGAATATAACTAATTCAAAACAGTTTTTTTAAACTGGAAGAAAAGAATAAAGTTTGCTTGGAGGTATCAAAAACTGCATGTGTGCATAAATGAATGAATAAGGACAACATTAATGAAAATTTACATACTTTAAAAATGCCCATTAATTCATTTTTTATCATATAATTATTTAGCATTTATAATATGCATAGCTGGATAATGAGTCTAAATATGACAAGAGAGTAATTGTATTGGGAAGAAAAAAACATAGTGGAGCTCAAGTGGATTTTAGCAAAGTTAGTAAATAGTGAGAAAGCAGTTGCAAAACATAGTTCTTATAACTGTGTAAGTTTTGAATATTTAAAATATAAAGGTTGGGGTGAACCACAGGTCAAATTATCAAAATAAAGTCAATTCAATTTGAAGTCATTAAAATGGCACTTCTTAATATTGCAGAAAATTATAAAGATAAATATATTGATAAAAGAAACTATGAAATTGTTTTTTAACTAAGGGAATAGAAATTTCTTGGAAGCTAACTAGTTCCAAATTACCCAAAGGCACAAATTTTAAATGGCTTGAAATAAGTTACAGAGAATTACTGATGATGTCTGAGTGAGTAAAAAAGAATTGCTTACAGAAATGACCAGATGTTTATATACATAACAACTGCTGTGTTTCATATCTGCACCTCACAAGGATTTTTACAGCTTTCACTTTAAATTTTATTAGCTGAGCAGAACACTATACAACAACTTAAAAAAAAAAGAAAATAGTGTAATATCTCATCTATGTTGTGTTACAGAGAAGTTCAATCAACTGCTGCATCACTTAGTTAACTGGAGGAATGCTACAAACTATGAATAGATGACTATTTTTCAGAGAAGTAGAATATAATGAAATTCAGTAAATACAGTAGAATAAATAATATTTTAAAATAAATAGCATTAAATATAATAAAATTCAGATAGAGAAAATGAACAGGGTTAAATTTTTTTTCTGATGCCAAGTTATCATTTGTTTCCTATTCATAGAGTTGAAGTAAACTTTTTTTTGATAATGATAGATTTATTCTTAATTCATGAATAAAGGAATTTAGTGAAAAAATGAATGACTAGTATAATTCTAAGACCAGAAAACTGTCACAAAGAAATAAACTGAAAAAGTGAGAAAATTAGGTTGACAAGCCTGTGTGTATATCAAAGAGTAAAAGAACAAAAAACAACCCACCCCCCAGAAACAAATTACACATAGTAGCACAACATAGAGGACAACTAATCAGAAATTAACATATCAAGTAAAAAAGTTAAAAATTCTACAAGAGAGGTTCGTTTATTTGGTGGTGAATGGACCTATATGATAGAAATGTTAAAAAGGCCTTGTATAAAAGTATTTATTTTGGGGCTTTAACATTTGATAATGAAGCTATATTTAGGATATTAGAGGAAACTACAAATCCTAGAGAAAACACTACACAGAGGTATCTAAATATGAGGGTAATGTGTATCAATGAGAAAATTCATTTCATTTTCAATTCTATATATGCTTTTACTACATTACTGAGTTCAACAAATTATGAAAACTCACAGAAGGCAGGCTGCGATAATGAAGGGATTGGAAGAAATGTTACTAAACAAAACATGTTCTACAATTTCAATCAACTTAAAAACTTGAAGTGCACACAGACATAATATAGATGCCTAAAAAATTTCCCCCAAATAAAGTTTGTTTATAAAAGGTCTAGGTAAAGTTTTAGCAGTATTTTGAATACACTGTTTTAGAAATTTATTTTTTAAATTATGATGTGGATGAATAGAGTTGAAATTTCAAGAAGGTTAACAAGTTGGCAAAAATAAAATTAGGTCAGGAGACAGCCAGAATGATTTTTGGTATACTTGGACTAGCCTAAATGCTGTATAATATGAAGGCAGTATGGGCCATGAAAATAAATGGTTCCTTTTAGACTCTGGAAAGCGCCATTGATTTAGAAATTTAGTTATTATAATGCAGCTTTTTTCACTTTTTCCAGTCCAATTTATCACTGTATGACACTTAAAGAAATATTTTCACAAGTATATTTTAATGAAATTTCATTGAGAATCTTATGATTATCTTTAATCTTTAGGAATTGACTATATTGGCAAGAAATCAACAAGTATTGAAATAACAAATACTTATGCCTTTATTACTGTATTGCTTTGGCTGATTGGAACTGCATTACATGTTCATTTACTGACAAAAGTCTTGAGATGGTGTTCAAAATATGAAGCCAAAACCCATAAGCAAGAATGACTATAAAAATGTTAAAGTGTTTTGACTAGTAAAATTTTCTGAAATTATAATAGCAATATAACTTTTATCAATTACATTCTTGGCTTTATATTAATCTTATATTTTTTTATTTGCTGAGAAGATGCAGATTCTTTAACATATAGCTTATTGTCTCATTTGAAAGACTGGATTACTTTAAATAAGATGTCTATGATTCTAAACAAATCCTTAAAATTTTCATGATAAAAATGCAATGTTATTTGGAAACTCCAGAAAATATTTTCTTTCATTTTGAAAGACTGGATTACTTTAAATAAGATGTCTATGATTCTAAACAAATCCTTAAAATTTTCATGATAAAAATGCAGTTATTTGGAAACTCCAGGAAATATTTCCTTTCATTTTAACATGATTATTTAAAGTGCTGTAGGCAATTATTAATTTTAATTAGAAATGAAAGTGGTATTTTAGTGTTTTTAATTGCACTAATAAAAACTAAAGGTAAAGTAAAACTGATATTCCTTAACATTTTAAGATAAATCTAAACATGGCATTTCTGAACAAATGGCCATATTCTACATGTTTACATGTATTTACTCAGTCTTTCAGTGTATCCCTTTGCTTCATATCAACTTAGCAAACTGTAACATTATAACTAAAATAAGAGAAAGCAAGCTCAGAAACTGCTCATGAATAACTTATCAAATACTGAATGATGTGTTCAAAATTATTCCTCATTTTTAAAAAGTCTCCTTTTGCTATATACATCATGTATGCTTTATCTTTTGTTAATGCATTAAAATAAAAAGAATAAAAAGAAAAATAACTGTAAGCATATTTTTAAGAACATGAAGTACATTATTCAATGTTTGCATTCACCTATTTTTTTGTAAAAGCTGGTTCCTTGCATTTTTTAGTTTTAACTTTAGCATTCAGAGGTATAGAATTAAAAAGTTCTTGGTATTGACAATGATCTCTTTCGCATTTTGAAGTGTATTGCCATTTCCTTGTCATCTTTGTATAAATGACAGTGGCAGTCTCATTAGGCTTTTTAGAACCTTACAAAAACATAACTAAATATACACTATTTTTCCTACTATCAAAATGTACATTATGTTCATTAGAAACTAACTGCATATTTAGCAAAAAAAAAAAAAAACCCTACAACTTCAATTATTATTAAAACATTCTGATTCAAATAAAGTAATTAGTGTCAATTTTTTGATTTTTAAAAATTATATAAGGGACTTGCTTTAGATTTAGAAGATGACACTATTTCTATTCTGAATGAAAAAGGACACAAGTATTAAAAACTATCACCATATGAATTTGGGGGGCAAAATGGTCAGGAATAGTTTTGTTTTATAGTTTGTGTTATTAAACTAACCATAAATGTTTTATGCTTATTAATTCAGAGCCATGGTGTAATTTTAAATATAATTGTATGACTCTAAGATGACGTTAAATACTAAAAGTTGAATAAAAAGAAAACAAATCTAGACATGATTAAAGCTGTATGAAGAACTAAGAAGAGTATAAATGAAAACAACAAAATAGCTATTCTTCTGCAAATTTTCCACTCAGGTCACACTTCAAACCAAACCCTAAATTTTGATCAGTATGAACTGGCTGAAACAGATCAGGGGAAAAAAACTGCTATTAAGAACTAATTCATTCCTATATATATATATATATATAAATATGAATATACATCTCATATATATGAAAATGAAAATATATGAATAATGTGCAAATAATTTTTCTGCTGAAATAACAATGCATTCTTCTGATTTTTTAGCAACACACATAAACATTAATACATTTCATAATCCCTGAATCAGATTTTTAAATGAAATGCCAGATTCTTAAGAAATAGAAAAATTTGCAGTAAAATATATGCATTAATATTTTAATAATAAAAATTGTTTCCATTAGTCTTATTAATAAAAAAATCTAGTCAGTAATGAAATAACATTTATAGATGTTTAAAATTCCACGTCTATATGTGAGCGTAATTTCACCAAGATCAGTACTCACTAAGCGCAAAAGAGGGCAAGTTGATTTTCCCACTATATTTGAAGTAGGTTTACCCACTATATTTGAAGTTATTATATGGTAAAAGCAAATATTTTTATTTAGAAATACAAATTTTTATTACTCTGAATTATATACCCTTTCACTTTTGCCTTGAAGTTATTAATAATGTATTTCTATAATATATATTCTTAGTTTAAGTGAAACAGCTGTTAAATACGCTGTTTAAAATTTAGAAAAGTTTTACTTTTAATAATAAATATTAATTTTAAATCCAGAATTAAATTTCACAGACAAAGATCACATCATATTCTTCACTTATTAAAATTAGAGTTTAGGCTACTTTAATTCTAGCATGTGTGGATTTGTGAGTTAAACTTAAGAGATTAGCATCCAAATTGCATTTTAGACATCCCAGTATTTTCTGTCTTTAAGTATTTGTTCTCTCTTTGTATAAGTCCAAAAACAAAGCAAAACAAATGATGTTTTAGTTCTGAAGTGCTAAAGTGGTACATCATGCTGGGGAATTTGTGGTTCTGGGTAATTTGAAAAGCTGAAAACAATCCTTCATAAAACACCACCTGGCTATTTTTGTCACCACAATGTATGCATCTAATTAAAGACCACTCCTTTAAGCATATAAGACTTGTCCATTTGCCTTATCCATGTCCAGGTTAGTAGCGACAACCTCAATGCATTTAATCTATGCTTTTCACATTATGCATCATAAGGGCTAAAATATTCTTCTGCTTTTCTTTTTCCTTTAAGTTTTTAAAAACACTTTTACTTTTCCATTTCATCAATCATAAAAGAAATGATATATCTACAATCTGTCACATCTTTTGTTTCTAGCTTATAGTTCCACAGTTATTTTTGTAGCAGATGAAATAAAACATTATGTAGGATGGATTTGCTATACAAGATAAGTCATCTTTTGATTGAGTTGTTATGAGTTTTATCTTTATCAAACATTATTTATGTAGTTTGTCAAAGATATTGAAGAGTCAGTAATATTTTTTCATTAACTAAAAGGAAAATATTTCTATGTGGCACAGAATGAGATAATTTCATTACCAAGGCCCTCAAAGGAAATATAGAATCTCAAAGCATTTTTATTGTTCACAATGATTATATAAAATAAACCATTTGAAGAATATAGTCCCATATTTTGAAAGAGTTGAGTGCGATTACTAATGTCTCAATGTTAGAGGAACCTACTATTTTAAATAAATGAAGAATAGTGCACCAAATTGCTGCCTGCATCCTGTCACTTTTATACTTGTTTCTTAAAAAAACCTGAACTCCATTTTTACCAAAAAGGCTGGAATGTTGAACTTTATCTCCTCAAAGAGAACATTTTTACAGAGCCCTTTGTGTAATACTTACTCAAATATGGTGGTTTGTAAGGCGCTCGCGTATTAGACAGCAGTCCGTCCAGCTCCTTCCTCTCCAGAGTGCTGTGAAGGGCCTTCTCCTTGCCAAAGGTGGAGAAGGACCGCTCTGCCCCAGGCTGGGCTTCTGGAGTTTCAAACACCTCAGTGTCTGGAACAGAGTCCATGCCGGGAACATGCAGATTGCTGCGATAATCAGCAGCCTGGCGTCCATCAGAAGGGACAAAAGAAGGCATCCAGCACCGATCTGAGTGGCCAAGAGCTTTACATTCCTCAGTGCAGTTGGAGAAGAGATCCATACCTGTAAGCAGAAAAAAGAAAGTACGGATGTAGTCTTCACCAACATGACCAGATACTTAGCAGTGTAAGATTACGGGTAGCATAAAGGGTGACAAGTGAAGGTGTCTTAACAAATTTTTCTTGGCTTAATCTGACAGGAATCAAATATCATCTTGTCTCATTTTTGTTCATCACTTTAAAAAGAGAAAATGATCTGCAAATGTAAAAGATAAGAATTCTGGCAAAGAGGCCTCTGAAATAAATGTTTCTAAACTACTTAGGGTATTGGGAAAAAATATTGGCTCTAAACAATTTAAATAACTGAGAAATGGTGAGTAAAATAAGTAGACATCTTTATACAAATCTCTTGGGAAGTTCATAACAGACAAAAAAAACACAAGGTGTGAAAGCTTTAAAGTCCATAATCCCTAACAATGATAAATACCTGACTTTTTTCTTAAAAACAAATAAATACGAGAAATACGTCAAGCACTAAAATGATATTTAGATAATGAAATTCAAAAAAATTGTGGCATACACAGAGGAAAATCAGTAAATAACAAGAATAAAACACAATCTCATTAGAAGCCAAAAGCATGCTTTCTGAGGTTCCTAGGAAATGACTTCCTAAAGGTATTTCTCAATGACACTCTGGTAGTCCACATTACTAAAAAACCACTTATCATTTACCACCTTAGACAAATCCAGAACAAATGACTGTAATTAGTGAAACCAAGGTAACCAAATGCAGTGTAAATCAACTGCAGATACTATTGACAAATACCTTATTACATGCTCTATATTGGAGCACACTTGTCCTAGTCAACAAAGAGTTGTTTGCTTACTAATCCTATAATACCAAGATTTAAAATGACAACTTCAAATTTCATTGTCTTCCATTTGACAAGGTTAGAAATATTATCGATTACGATCAAGAAATGCCATTCAGTTTCTTAAGAAAAGCATAAGAATTTTCAAGCACTACAGAATACTATTTGATATTAATGCTGATATATAGCACTACGCAGAAAAACACTTAAAGAAAAAAGGCATTTTAATGTTTTTCTAAACATAGTAAAACAATGATTAGAGGTCTTGGGGCCGAAACGATCTCAACCTATTCTCAAACTTTAAATGGGTAAGAAGCTCCCTGGCTCATTGGTGTGGAGCTGGGTGTGGAACGAGAGCATCTAGTGGGCCACTTTAGTTTTTAAAATAATATTTAAAATAGAGATAGCAAGGGGAGAGATACCAGATGTAGGTGATGGGGAGGAAGGCAGCAAATCACACTGCCACATGTGTACCCATGCAACAATCTCACATGCTCTTCACATGTACCCCAAAACCTAAAATGCAATAAAATAAATAATTGGGGGAAAAAAATCAGAGCACTAAAGCCATCACCCCCCCAAAAAATATTTAAAATAATTAAAAAATAATTTAAAAATTTTAAACAGAATATATTTGAAAAACAAAAGTATATTATTAGTATGTAGAGAAGAAACTTGAATCCAAGCATAGTCTGTGAAAACATTTTTTAAATCAAAAAGTGATATTTATTTAATGAACATACTTGATTGTTACTTCTATTAATATCACAAGTGATTTGAGATCTTGAGCAAGTTTTGGTTTTTATATTCCTGAAAATATTTGGTTATCTACTGATTAATGTGTGTTTTTATATATGTTATCTGCATATATAAAATAAACAAAATAATTTTTCAAAATAATGAATACTCTAGATTATCCACAAGTATTTTGGAGTTAAGTAAAACTAATTACATAAATTTAAAAAAAGAAAACATCAACCTTCTTATCATATACTAATCTCACTGCGTAATGACTTTTTAAAAATTTTATATGAAACTACGTAGAGTGCTAAGTCTGACTTTGATTATAATATTTCACTTATAATTTTCCTGTATAAGTCTGGAAATAAATTACTGATCAGTGAACTGCTGAGGAACAGAAACGTGAGCTGAAGCTGAGATTAAGGAATCTGACTGAGAACAGCATGTAGAACATGTAAATATTTCACTAAACACCAGAGAAGCTCACTCCTTTATCCTATTTTTGCAAGAAGATACATAAAAGGAAAAAGAGAAAGGGAAATAGAATGTCCCTGATACACGTTTACATACTAACTAGATAGAAGCTACAGAACCAGAGAGAAGATTTATATTCTGACATGTAAATGCTGCCTATTAAGTAACAGAATGATGGGGAACATTGATTTTTTTTGATTGTCGAAATTATCTATGAGAGTATAATTATGAGCAATTTTTTATTTTTAAAATAAACTTAAGATATACTCAATTTGAATAGCCAATATAATTTCATTCAAATATAAAGATAGAATTGTTCCATTGTATCCTGATAAAGATAAGTGCTAATGCAAAATTTGAGCTAATACCATTTTTCTTCACATGAGGGATAAATATCGTTTTAAATACGCTAAATAAGACAATATATGACCTTTCACATATTTTTTTTGCACCTAGGCCCAACTACTCTTCTAATTGTGAATATGACAATTCCACACAAAATTTTAATAAACTGGTATGTCAACATATGCTAAAATATTGCTTGATTTTGGTAGAAATTATTTTATGTAGTTTATATCCTAATGTGTCCATTTTCTTATTTGGCAAGTATGTTTTTCTTCTGCCTCTTTTGATTATTTGAGTTTGTTTGAAATTTCCTTAGATTACATAACAAAATTCACATGAGTTGAGAATCTATTATTAAAAATAAAGTATAGCATGTACATGGCAAAAAAATTGAGGGAGATAGAAAAGTTTTTTCTTTAAAGAACAGTATCACTCTACAGAGGCAAAAAACATGTAAATAATGTGCTTAGTAAATTTATGAATCAATCCTTTTAAAATGGAAGTCTTTTAGCAATAATACTCAGCTTTATATAACTAAAAGGAAAGGTAAAGTGTTTCGAATTGTACATAAATGTTTCACTAGTATTTTTGGTAAGTGTACCTATTTCTCAGAAAGAAAATCAGACATAGAAACAATCATTTAAAATGTAACATAAATATTAAATCAATAAACTTCAAATTAGTAACAGAAAAAATTAATTGAAAATTGATTTTTTCATTTGTTGTGTAGTTATATAGTTTGAGAGCCACATAAATTGATTCCTATACCATTCCTCACCTCAGGAAGACATTGCATAATTCACATTATTTTAAGTTTTATCATCTATTGCTAGTCCCATTAAATATAGTACTTTACCAAATAACCAGAGGTATGTTTAAGTTTTATTATGATAAACGACTTCATGATGCACAAGGATGCCAGATATTACAGTAGCTATGATATATTAAAATGCATAACTTTAACACCGATCTTACAATTTTTTAAGAACTCAAATTGATGGCTCAAAGGTTAATAAGTTTAACTTAATTTTCCTTTTCTTCATTCAAATGCCCTTACTATGGAAATTGTGAGATTCTTACAACAGAAAATTACAGGCCAAACCTTAATTTAATTTAAAAAAATAAATAAATAGACATTAGGGACACAAGTGTGATTTTGTTATATGAATTTATTGTGTAGTCTGGATTTTTAGCATAACCGTCACCTGAATAGTGTAAATTGTACTCATTGATAATTTCGCATCCCTGGCTTCGGTCCTCCACCTTTCAGAGTCTCCAATATCTATTATTCCAAACCTCAGTTTTGAAATTTTGGTAATTTCTAATAAACATTTCAACAAATATTTTTACTTGTAATCCCTTTTTCTAGTTATTTATTTTTTCCACTTTTCAGAAATAATCTGTTCCAAAAGGGATGACAGCTGACGTGATAGACTGCCTGTTATGCGAAGATACGTTCAGACAAATTTTAAAGTACATGGTTTTCAACTGGCATGTAACTTATCCTATATACTCAGAGGCAGTGAGTATTTCCACTGGGATCAAACTGTGATTTCAGAAATATTAGAATTGTATTAAATTTCTGCAGTTTTTTGGTGAATGTCATAATACAATATTGTGTGAATATTTCTTTTTGTGCAATAAGCTTTCATTCAAAAAGTTTATTTTTTTCCAAATATAATAAATTAAAAGAAAATATTTAAAGAAAATAAAAAACTTTTCATTTTTTAAGAAGATTTCCAGTCTTCTTTTAACTCCTTAAGATATATTAATTGTAACCACAAAAATTGCAGTATGTTTTAGGAAAACATGGTTTTGCAGCAGGTATTTATTGACATACTCACTGATGAAAAAATCAAAATACGTCTATCAAAATTTTCTCCCTACCTGTAATCTTTCATAATGTATATATTTTTTACTATTTCCTCTCAATATTTTGTCTTAGATATTGCTTGCAGTTATGAATCTCTCCACGTTTTCAATTTGTAGCTCAAAGATTCGCCGGTGAAGGAGGTTTTATAAATAATTGTATAAATTCATTTTATATATAAACCCAAAAACAAATTTGGCAATTATCTAAATTCTTAGTGGAGTTGGGAAATAGATATTTGTGTTTATAATAAACCAAGAATTATATTGCTGATATTGTAGTAATGCAATTGCTTAATGCATTTCAATATACTTTATCTACTAATTTGGAATATTTGACCAATCACATCACTTTATTTTTAAAATTCATAGCCAAATTTTGACCATGCATTATATCTGTATCCATATATCTAGAATTAGTTAAAAATTAAACATAGTTAGAAATAAGTTCTCCTATAACTGAAATAAAAAATTATTGAAGAGAAATTTGACAATTTTCAGAGAACATCTAACAGGTAATTCAATCGCTTATTAGGGTTCTCTCTTCAACATATTTTTTTAAAGGCACAAGATATTAAAAATAAAAAATAAATTATAAAGTAAAAAAATTTATATTTATAAATTATAAAGTTAAAATTAACTTGGCATTATTGACAGTGCAGGTATTTTGTAATGGGAAAGCAACTTCTCACTACTAAACAGATCACTTTAGATAACCTCAAATAGTATTAAAATGTTTAAGAATATACAATTTAAAATATTCTATCTGTACCCTAAAATAGAAAAAAATAATTATGTTTTAATCTAATGACATAATAAGTTGAAAATATATTTATTTAAAGTCCAAGTCTTTGGCTATTTGAGCTGTGATTAATCAGTTTTTCCTCTTGTGATGGTTTATGTATGCATTTACCACTTCTTCTTGGACCTCTGCCATATCTAACCAATACATCAATAGTGCACTGAAAAAAACGGAAAGCACCTTGACAAGGCTATACAAAGAAAGTGTCACAGAGGACTGATCAAGGCGAAGAATTTCACACATGGAGCCAGGTGCAGTAGCAAACTGAAAAAGCTTATGTGGTTCTCTGTGCAGCTGCCTTCATGTTTAAAGCCCTTCTATGAACAAGATTGGTGACAGCAAATGGCTTAGAAAAAAAGAAAAGCAAGAAGGAGGGGGTGGAAGATAGAACAAAAAAAGAAAACTATTCATAAAAGAATAAATAGAAAGCATATCTAAATAAATAATACAGAATAATGTCAATGTAGAAAAAGAAATAGGAATAAAGAAAAAGTTCGGAAGTTTAAGCAGGTGAAGCACTAAGCTAAATAGTCTGTATACTATAGTGTGGAATGGAGTACAAACTGAAAGAGATAATTTGGAGTCTTTATCTTTCCAATGTTATTTTTTCCTGATAATCTAACTTTTCCCTACTAAAACCTAGTTAAGTGAGATTTGCTTACTGTATAGTTTTTGTTTTTTTTTTTCCCCATCCTGAAGTTAGAAAGCTATGCTATGAGCAGTGTTACCTAAATTTGCAAAATTGGAAGAACATTAATATCTGGCTTTACAATTAAATAAAACACAGGTATCTGAAATAGGCTTAAATTTTTAGAAATAGTCTAACTGCTTCATGTGAGGTTTACAGTACATAACAGCAGTGTGCATTGAAAAAAGTCTTTAAGTAAATACATTTTAATTCTCTGCATTTGAAGTTTTATACTTAAAAAAGAAAGCACTTCAAAATCATTCCTACAATAAAATTGGACATTATATCTGATTGCAATTCAGCACACAAAGGTGCAATCACTTCTTAACATAAGTGCTTTATTACAATCCTAAAATAGCTACTGTGCCCAGTATGTTGTGACTGCCCTGTAACTACTAATGAGATACATAAACAGATTGCTAATTCTGTAATATTTTTAATGTTTAAGAACTTAGGGAAAAAAATTCTAACATTTTGGTAAAGAAAAATAAAAATTGCCTTGCCAGAATGTTTTCTGGAACACATTTTAACATTTTAGTATTCCTTTAAATGCTTTGACCTCTCCAATAATTTGAAAGGAACATTACCAAAACGGCAACACTGAGTGACTGGGAAATAAAGTAGCTACTGGGAAGAAGCGCTGATAAGAATATGTTCTCAGCTATCTTCCAAACTTGGCTCTTTTTGCAGATGTTTATTCATTTCTCTTTCTTCAGTTACGTTATTAGGGGTCATTATGTCTGAGGGACTAAACTAATTGAAATGTTCATTGAGATTGAAGTGCTACAGAAAAAACAAAGCAGAGAGTGTGGGGTGGGAAAGGAGTAAAATGCATCAAAAGAAGCATGCAACAGATATTCTTTTTTAAACATTAACCATTTTGTTTTAAAAGTTTTAAAAGGCTGACAATTAAATTAGAAACTCTGAAAAAAGAACAGGAATGAGCAATTCTAAATGCACAGTTTTTAAAGATAACAATAAATCATATGCCATATATAGGGCAAAAATGAAAGGGACTTTGTACTCACATATAAACTTCTGGCAAGATCTGGTTTGTTGTCAGGTTCCCAGACACTAAATAGATGCTCTGTTCACTTAGCGTGAAGGCCCGCAAGGGGCAGGGACCTCCGGGGATTCTTGGCAGTTCTCAAGTCTCATTAGGTCTGCATATTAATGACTCACAGCAATATAAAGAGACCCTTGAGCAGCCTTTTTTCCCTTCCTCCTGCCTGGGTTTCCCAAGGCTAAGGCAGCCACAGACACAGCACACATTAGCCAAGTGAGAGGCTTGTAGCCACCACTGCTGCCAGGCCACCGTGGGGTGTACACTGCCCTTTGACACATTGCCTCAGCACCATCCAGAGGTCCACCTAGTGTGTTAAGGAATGGGTGCTCTCGAGGACTAGTACCACCTCGAAAGTAAGAATCTATCACTCTATAGTTACATTATTAGCTAAAATAAAGGTCCAATCTCAAGAGAGCCAAGTTGAACCCAGAGAGAGTCTAAGATCGACATTTTCAGAAGTTAGAAAAGTTGACTAGCCTTTCCATTTCTTCGTGTGTCATACAAACACAAAACTAGATAGAAAAAGTAAAATATTCAATAAACACCCTTCAAAGATGAAAAACAAAAAATTAGGAAGGACACTAGAAGTTTATTAAATCATTTTCATTTTAACATACCTATTTTATTTCATGTAAGATTTTCCTTTTAGTATTAGTAGTCAGAGTTACCAGGATCTCATAAAACTTGACTTTATAAAAAGAAAAGTAAAATAAAATAAATATATATCACATTGAAACCCTATCAGTGACTACCATCAAACCCACATACAAATTATGCTCAGAGTTTATCTTTTGATAATGTCATGGACCCTGTTGAAAATATGAAGAAACCAAGGACACTTCAGAAAATACACATTATCACGTATTACCTACTGTTCTGGAGCCTAAGACTCAAGATTAGAAACCCTGTTTTCAAACCATTAATGACTTTTAATCACCATAACTTTCTCATTCAATACTTGGTGGTGTGTAAAATGTATTGCCCTGGGAAACAAGAAATGTGGATTCTAGTCTTCAGTCATCCATTTATTCTCTAGTGACCTTGTGCAGGTCAATCAGTTTTATCCATCTTCAGTTACCTCACCCAGAAGCTAGTTTAAGAATAGCTTAATTGACTGAAGACTGGTGACTGCACCAGGTGAGAGAGCTATGGCTTTCTGTATGTAATGGGTACATTAAAGAACATTACATAAGCAAGACATATTTCATAATCTGACATACTCCACAATGAATTCCTAACTTTAACTTTCCAAAGGAACATTGCATTTTTACAATTCTCTTTAAGTTTGCAATTATCAAAATAGAGTGCCACTATTTGTCTGTGGAGTTACCAGCATTAAACATGCAGAAAAAGGCCTAGGACATCATCCTTCCTGAATTTATTTTTAAAAATAAAAACTATAAAAGTTAGCATTTAGATTGCCCTTTGATCACACTTACCAGCTGACTGGGCACGGTTGGTGGCATCATGATCACTATCTCCCTGTTCACTGTCTCCATGACCACTGTCCTTAGAGCTTACTATGTCGGCTTCCTGGAATGCAGAACTAGAAGTACAAAAATGTGAATATTAGAATTAAAAAGGTGAAGAAACACAGGAAACATTCTTCTGCCACCACATGGTCACAGATGGTGCTGCAGATGCACAGACCTCTTAGTTGGCTTTGTTTCTGCATAAAGCTAGTTTTTATAACCTAGGCGCAACTCTTTAAAAATTAACAATTAACAGTCGATTTGAGCACGTAAGTCATGCAAAGGTTAGACATTATTCTATAATTGGAGCTAAATACATGTTCATATTATTTTCATAAAATAGATATATATTTGGAACAGTAAGACTATCAGAAGCTGTGTAGGAGTGTAAATTGACAGCATATTCAAATATATATGTTGTATATAAATAAAATATAATGTAATTTTTAGTGTAGTCTAGGAAACACAATATAGTCCATATTTATGTCCTGCCCTAATTGAAACTACTTCATACATTTTATATTTTAATTTAGAATGATATACTTATTTCCTACTTTTACTCGGTTGTAAATTGTCCATAACTGCTAGGGAAAAAAGAGTCCATACCTGTTAACTCGGCGAGGTCTGTCAACTAGATAGCTGAGCTCTGCTCGCTGGTGTTTAGTCTAGGAAAAAAATAAATAAATCAAGAGCATTTGAATGCTATGGGGTGAACTAGTAGTCTACTTCTGAGGTTAGAAACTATACCTATTTTCAGTAACTGTATAGATTTTTATGAATTTTCAAGCTCTCCTAAAACCTGAGCCCAGTGTTTGCTGTGTAAGGGCAGGGGAGATACGCAGAGACACTTGAATCCACATTTTAGTCAGTTGTCAAGGTTAAAAAAATAAAATTGGCTAACTTTAAATATGTGTGTGTGTGTGTGTGTGTGTGTGTGTGTGTGTTTAAAGAGAAAATACAAATGACCTCATAGCTAGAGCTTATATACTATTGACTCTAACAGTCAACCTGTTTATATTCTGCAGTCTTTTTTTCAGCGGCCTAAAAATGTGTTTAGGTGCATACTGGTTGACACAAGAAAAACAGCACGCTCAATAAGCAAAAAGTTTGGGTATTTTAAGAAATTATGTTGTTGTTTATTTTCAAAATGAGCTGTACAAATATTCATGAAAGTCAATTAATAAAATCTAAGACTCAAATAAAATAACCTGCTAGGAAAGGAGTTCATAATCCTGCCCGCCCCCACAACCCCATTCTTTTCCCCTCCAAAGGCCTTCTGCATTCTCCTCCCCACCTCTACCACCCACACACCTTTCCCGTCCAAACTTTCTTTTACATAAACCAACTTTGTTCTCTCCCCAACCCCCACCCTCCAACTTTGTCACTTCTCCATCCTTTTAAAAATAAGTCAGAATTGACAAGCCAAATTCTTTTATGAAGAAAGCCAACAGCAGTGATTTATCCAAAACAGAGGCAAGAAGGTGATTATCAGCTAAAAAGATATATTTAAGACAACAATTGTTTAAGCCTTTCTTTAGGTTACTCTTAACAGGGGTTTGTGCCAAAGCAACTTCATTCAAATTCACTCTGTGTGGGCGCTCGGCTTCAAGAGCGTCTGTAAATGCTGTCCAGAGCCGAACTGAAGGCTTTTTTTGCAATCCGAGTTCAGAGGACAAGGATCTGATAACTTGTTCACTAAAACATGCATTCGAGGTTAGACAACTGTGTAAAGTTCAACAATCTATAGCTTACTTGTACACGCAACTGAAAGCATCGTTAAACAAAGCAAAATAGAACCCACTTTATTAACGCCTGGGACAGATGCAAAGCAAAAAGACCGTCACCAGTGCTGAAAAGTCCCTCCTCCACATTTCCCTCTCCCTTCAGGCACTTTCCCTTTATCCCCAGGTTACTGAGAAGGGAAAGGACTGACGGGAATTAAGGTTTTAGAGGAAAGATGGGAGAGCAAACGAGGGAGCACAAGGTGGCAAAGTACCAAGGGGACGGAATGAAAATAAATGTGAAAGGGTGAAACAACGTGAAAGTTAGGTTACACGTGGAGTGGGAGAAGGTGACCGACCGCCCATCTGCGCTCCCACAAGGATACAAATAAGCTAACATCCTAAAAATAGATACACAGTGCACCAGAGATACAAGGGCCGGGCTAGAGGAGGCTTTCTGATGGAGGAGATGAGAGATGGTGGTCCTTTCGCTTCAGCCTTACCTCGTTGGACAAAATGCTTCCGTTGGAGATGATATCGGGCTGCTGGTCGGTGTAACCCGTGACTATGGCCCCGCAGGGGTTGTGCTCAGTGTCCGTACTCCGCGAAGGGCTGCAGGGCTTAAGAAACATCAGGTCGGTCTTGGCGGACTCAGGGGTCAGGCAGACCTGGTAGCAGTAATTCTGGTTGTGGTGGTGGGAGCCAAAGCCCCCGGACTCCTCCACAGGCACCTGGGCCGGGTTACTGGGTACATTGGAGCTCTGCACCAGCATGATGTCCGACTTGCTGAGTTTCTTCTTGCGCGCCCGGGCTTGGCGGCCACAGCAGGTCGAACCTCCGCCACCGCAGCAGCAGCAGCAGAGGCAGCAATCACTGGCCAGACAAGTGTAGATGTTGAGCTTCTTCTCTTTTTGGCAACGCACGGCCAACACGATCATGGCCAGCAGGAAGATGAAGGACACCGAGCCTAGCGCGATGATGAGGATGAGGGTGAGGTCTAGCGAGGTTTCCCCGCCACCGGAGCGGCTGGGGCGCTGGTGCTCCCCTGACCCTCCGCCTCCGCTCCCGCCCCCGCCCTGGGGCTCCACGGCGCCATCCACCAGCTGAACCACCAGGGTGGCGGTAGAGGACAGGGGCGGCTGCCCATGGTCACGCACCTCGATCACCAGCTCATAAGGCCGCTGGGGGTCGCGCTTGGCTGGGACTCGGCGCGCTGTGCGCAGCTCCCCGGTGCGCCAGTCCATGCGAAAGAGGTTCATTTCGTTGCCACGCACGATGCTGTAAGTGAGCCGAGCGTTCTCGCCGTCATCCGCGTCCACAGCGGCCACGCGGGTGAGCAGGTAGCCCGGCTCCGCCGAGCGGGGCAGCACCTCACGCGCGGGCGTCCCATTGCGCCCTGGTAGAGGCGCCACGATGGCAGGGGCGTTGTCATTTTGATCCACTATGAGGATATTGACAGTGGCGTTACCCGCCAGCGCCTGGGGGCTGCCAGCGTCCCGGGCTTCCACCTGAAAGCTGAAGTCTTTGAGCTGCTCGTAGTCGAAGGAGCGCAGGGCGTACAAGTAGCCGTTCTCAGAGTTGATAGACACGTAGGTGAAGACGCTCATGCCCTGGATCTGGCACTCGAGGATAGAGTAGGCAAGCTGGGCGTTGGCGCCCTCGTCGCGGTCGGTGGCGCTCACCGCGTAGATGTAGGCGCCAGGCACGTTGTTCTCAGTCACATACACGTCGTAGACCGGCTGGCTGAAGCGCGGCGCGTTGTCGTTCACATCCGACACTTGCACCTGGATCGACTTACTGGTGGAGAGCGCAGGCTCGCCTCGGTCCCGGGCCACCACAGTCAGGGTGTAGGAGTCCCCCGCCTCTCGGTCCAGGGGAGCTTCGGTAACGATGGTGTAGTAATTCTTAAAGGAAGACTTGAGGCGGAACGGCACGTCTCCCAGCAGCTCGCACTGCACCTGCCCGTTCTCCTCTGAGTCGCGGTCGGTCACGCTGAAAAGGGCCACCACAGTGCCGGGCGCCGCGCCCTCGCTCACCGCCTCCTTCACGGTGCTGAAGCTGATCTCTGGCGCGTTGTCGTTGGCATCCAGTACTCGCACTAGCACCTTGCAGTGCGCAGGCACGGCGTTGGGGCCCAGGTCCTTGGCTTGCACGTACACTTGGTACACCGGGCTCTCTTCATAGTCCAACTCGCCGCTTACCTCCAGTCGGCCAGTGCGCGGCGAGAGTCCGAAAAGCTCCCGTGCCCGGGGCGAAATGTGGCTGCTGAAGGAGTACACGACCTCACCGTTCTGGCCCTCGTCCGGGTCCGTGGCATTGAGCTGGATCACGAGAGTGCCTGGGGGCGAGTTCTCTGGTAGGGACACAGTGTAGACGGGTTGGTCGAAAGCGGGCACATTGTCGTTGGAGTCCAGCACTCGGATGGTGAGTAGGGCCGTGCCGGTGCGCTGCTGCTGGGGGGGCAGGCCGGCTCCCCTGCCACCTCCCCCTCCTTCTCCTCCTCCTCCCCCTCCTCCCCCGTCCACCGCGGTCAGCACGTAGCGGTGCACCGCTTGCTGCTCTCGGTCCAGTGGTTTCTCCAGCACCAGCTCAGCGAATCGGTTGCCATCCCCCTGGGTCTGCACGTCCAGGGAGAAGTAGCTGTTCGGGGTGATCTCGTAGTCGCGCAAGGAGTTGGTGCCCACGTCTGGGTCGAATGCGCTCTCCAAGGGGAAGCGAGTGCCTGGCGTGGCGCTCTCAGAGATTTCCACCGTCAGGTCCGGCTCCGGGAAAGAGGGAGGGTTGTCATTAATGTCCAGCACCTCGATCTCCACCTGGAACAGCTCCAGGGGGTTCTCCAGAAAGACCTCCAGGTGCAGGACACAGGAGGGGCTCTGTTTGCAGATTTGCTCTCTGTCTATTTTCTCGTTCACATACAGCACCCCAGTCTCCAGGTTGAGGTCTAAGTAAGGGGTCCTTGAGTTGGGCACCGTCTGAAACCCGCGAGCCGAAAGTTTTGTAATGTCCAGACCCAGATCTTCAGCGATATTCCCCACGAAAGTGCCATGTTCCTGCTCCTCCTGTACCGTGTAGTGAAGCTGGGAAAAGACTCCTTCCACCATCCAGAGCAAGGCAAAGAATAATAGCACAATCATCTCCAAAAGGAAAGGAAGTAGCTTCCCGCAGCCAGTCAGCCACCCAATCACCTCCCCCACCACCACGAAAAAATAAAAAAATCTGAAGAATACAAATAAAAGTGCGCTACGTGGGGGCTCCTGTGGCTTTCTGTCTTTAAAAATCTTACTCCGTTTGCTTCATTTTAGAGCTTCCCGCAATCCAGCCTCATTTTTTAATCTTAGCACAGGAAGGGTGGCAGGCGTCCCCTTTCCTCATCTGTAATCTTTCCACTGACCAATTAATAAAATAATGATAATACAACAGTCAGCGTCCTTTATTCCGACAGTCTTGGCGCAACGCGGCGCTGGCAAATCCCAAAGAGGAAATTTCGATATTTCAAGACTGTCCTCGGTTTGTCTTCTTGCTGATGGGAGGAGAATGAGGAGGAAAAAGAGGAGTAGGAGGAGGAAGAAGAAGAAGAGGAAGAGGAGAAGGAAAAGGAGATGCTGTTGGCACCGTTAAACATGCCTCTTAATGTCAACGGCTGGCAAATGCAAAAGGGCTTAAAATCAGCGAGAGAATTTTGTGCCGGAAAAGCACAGACAGGCTCTGCAGCTTAAAACTTTCATTCTCTTCATTTCTCCGGATGGATGTTCTTCTTGACATTTTTTTCCTCTTTCGCTCTATTTGTATTTTTTGTCTTTCATCCTCTTGGCTCCCTCTGTTCTCATCTCCACCGTTATTTGCCTCCCTGTAAGTGTAATGAGCAGTTTCTTTTCTGCTGTTTCCTTCCCAAGCCTCTTTCCCTCTAACCTCTTTTTCCTTCCAGTCCTTCCTTCCTCCTGCTTCAGCCTCTGAGCCTGTGGTCTGGGCTGGCAGTTTCTGAGCTCCGAGCGCTCGGCTTCTCTGTTTTTGCGCAGCGCCCTCATTCTGCCAACAAATCGCAGAGGAGCACCACCCACCGGGCTACCGATGATTGGCCAAACCGGCCGTCAAACAGAACGTCACGCGGCAGCCGGGCGGGGCGGGACAGAACTCTCGCCCGGGCGGCCCGGGTGAGTGTGAGTGTGAGAGCGAGAACAGCCCCGCAGGTCCCGAGGCGCTGGCTGGGGACACTGCCGCGGAAAGTTCCCAGTCCCCAGCCGCAGGTAATGGGGAGGGAATAGAGAGGTTCCCCTGTTTGCATCAGCAAATGTGAAAACATAATAGCAACAGCTGCGGTATCCTCTCTGAGGAGCGGGATTTCCAATGATGCTAATTCTTTTTCCTTTAAGGTATTTTCCCGAAAACGGATCATGGAAATTAATCATCGAGAAGGGGAAAAAGTAGCGCAGGGGCCACTAATTGGCAAGAGTTACCTAATTAAGAGACCCTAGCAAAGACTGGCAGGGCATTTAAAAAGTGGGTATTGTATGGCATGTGTCAATCCAAGCGTGAGGGGTCTAAGGGGCCGTGTGGAAAGCGGCGAAGCAGTCGGAGTAGGGGTGGAGGTGGGTCCTAAAAAGCGGAGGAATTCACGCTATAGGGTGTGGGGTGACAGCGCTTATAGACGTGCAGACGCGTTCGACGCGCCTCTTTCCTCCCTAAATATATATTCACAAAATAACTTACCAAGTAGATTCACTCACTTGAGGACCTAGCTTTGACCTGTGAACGCGTTCATCAGTGACTGAGGAGTTTGCTTTGAGCCGCTTCCTTCGAGCCCGCCATCCTAACGCTGAGCTCTCGGACACCCGGCACTCAGCACCGCCAGGCGCTGCAAAGCGTCTCTGATATCCCTGCGCCTTGTGCAGCCAAGTGCCACGCAGCGGCTGGAACACCGGCTATTTTCTAATTTGTTTTTTTTTTTTTTTCAATTGGACATCGATCCTCTTCTCCACCAGGCTAGACTAGACCACTAGACCACTGATTTCTGCGGAGCCTGGGGTCAGCCCGCTGCGTGAGGATAGTGGGGCGGCGGCGAACACGGGAGGGGTGGTGGGCAGGGGCCGTGCATACGCGGGACCCAAGTGTGCACCGCTGCGGGTATCTGCGAACACGTTTGCACATGCACGGTACTTGCATCCATCCTCTCTGGCCCAGAGCTCAGCTCTGTGTAAGCCCCCACGGAGCCTCCCTGAGTTCTGAAGAACGCGCTTGACCAGCTGTGGGTGCCCATTCCGGAGGCACAGGGGCAACGCGGCACATCCACACAGCTAGTTCTTGTGAAGTTAAAACACAGCGCGAACTCCTTAATGCTGGAGAGTGGATAGAATGCCAATTCTCTAAGGAAAGATATAGAAATATATATATATATATATATATATATATATATA
>NW_016107420.1:1076924-1100110 GCF_001604975.1 Cebus imitator
TAAATTAACGGGCTACTAGTAAGGAATTGGTTGTTTATTCACTACAGAAGCCCCTATTCAATCTTCTTCTTATGCAAAGAGATAGGAAGGTCTTTTGCTGCTTTCTGGTAATGAATGATCCGAGAATATCACCACCACAACCTGCGGGAAAAGTAGAGTCCTTTTCCTGACCCAGAGGTACGTTGCCATTCCCTTCTGGCAGGGAATTGAGGAGGGCAAGTGTCCATGGGCGTGATTGTAGCCGGAGACATGCTTCTGAGAGTCCCGCATATGCACGTCTACTGCCCTGCTTTCTGCACTTCCACCGCAGCCAACGACCCGTCCCCCTGGCCCCCGCACTTGGCTCTTTCATGAAGATGGGTCCTGCCTTTGAGCGCTTAGAAGGAAAGGATGGCAGCAAAAATGGCTAATCCTTTACCAGCTGCAGTAAATTGAAGACTGGCCAAAGCCAAGCGAAAACCGCTGCAGTTAAAATGATTTTAGCATCACGTCTGCGGCTGAGAATGGAGCGGCAGTGTATAAAGGGACCTGTGGATCAATGAAAAGGAGACTATAGTGTATCTGAATATTAATACGGTATTGCATCTGTGCTTCCCACCCCTCCCCCCTTTCTTTTCCTTCAGATCTGCAGGAAATGAAATGTTTTGAGGTCTTCAAGCTGACTCGTCAGAATCCTGGAGCCTTTTAAAAAATGACGGTAATTTTCTAATGTGTTCATTTGTACGCATGGAAACACTTGTGTGTGTGCGCGCGAGTGAGCGCGTGTTTGCATGTGAGAGACGTGTAGCTGAATGACAATGCAGATCCAGAAACTGGGGAAGAGGGTTTCTGCCCCCGAAATGTAGATGAAGTTTGAGCTGACTTGGGTCGTATACTGAAAGCCAGAGTGCTTCCAGAGGTGGAGATGAAAACATGGAGAGATGGCCAGATTTGCCTGTAAATAATCACTACATCCACTGTAACACTTGAGCTTGAGCTGCGTTGTTTTTTTTTTTTTTTTTTTTTTTTTGGTGGCAAATGTGTTTGAATGGAACTCTCTCCGCAAACGTGGGTTACAGGCGTCTCCTAGTGGCGAAATCAGCATAGGGCAGGCCAGAGAATTTTGCTTTGGAGCCCTTGTTGGGCAGAGCTCGCCTTTTGGGGGCTCTACGGGATTTCTTGGGTCACAAGGGTCTGTGTCCGCACCAGCATCGCTGAGCCCAGACCCCCCTAGAGGTCTCGCCTCTCCGGCTTCTAGTCTCGGTGGCGCCAGCCAGGGACCGACGGGGCGACTGTGGGGTCTTCTTCCCGGCAGAACAGAACAGAGCCTCGTCCTCCGCCTCCCGTTAGATAGCTCCAGCCAAGGGCAATTCCAAGAGCATTTTGTTTGGAGCCAAGATCAAATATTGTCATTAATAGCGTTCTGTGTCTCCTTCCCTAGAGCCATTAAAACAACCGCACCCCGTCACCCAGAAAACAAACAACACTTTAAATTTGCCTTTTAAAATGCCTCTTAAATGTAACAGGTTTACTTTTTCCTTTGCTGTGTCAATCAAGCAGATCCCTGCATTTTTCTTTTTCATTTTTACTCCCGTGGACCCCAGAATTTAGTGAGGTGATGCTTACATATACGGCAGCCTCAGTAATGAAGCTGACTACGTCTTTAAAGTGTCATGTATATTCTGTGTTCCTGAATCCCCCCATTACTGGAACGGAAAAGGAGGAGGAAATCTAGTGTACATAACCCTCCATTCTTCACCCTGCCCCATCTACCCTGCAGAAGTACAAACTGTTTGAGCCAGGACAAACGACACCCTAAGAAAGAGGGGAAAAGCAGTTGTATTATTTGGAGGCAGGTTATCAAAATCAATTTTCATAAAAGTCCTGGTTTATATATTACAGTGATAGTGCATATTTTTTATTTCATTGGGCTTTAAGTGTAGCAGAAATAGGGGGCGCTAAGGATCCCACAGGTGTGTTTTACAAACTTTGAAACTGGGTTAAGGGGTTGCTGTCTTCTCTGCCCTTTGCCGCAAAGGGTGGGGCAGAAACAAGTTTGTTAACCAGCCTTTGGATAAACGAGTGTTTGCAGTGATTTAACATGACTCGAAAGCAATTTGTTTCTAAATCCTCTTATTATTGCTGTGTGCCTAGAGCTTTGAAGGAAGTTTTTTTTTTTTTTTTTTTAGAATTGGAAGAAAAAATTAATTTATCAATAACCAGGCTCCACCAGGATTGAACTAGATGGTTGTTCCTGGCACTTGTCATTCCCGGCAAGCACAGCACCGAGAGCAAATACAAAAGGCCTAAAGTGCATTGCATCTTTTATGGGTAAGCATGAAATAGGTTTATCTGTGGTAGTGTAACCTAACTTAAGAGGTGGGAAGGCAAGGCTTTAGAGCCAAAGCCACAGACATTGTGTTAGTTTTTGCTCATCTATAGGAAAAAGTGAATGTTGACTAGAATTTCTGGAAAAGATTCATAGCACATGCTATTTTAAGTATTTAGGTAACTCTTTAGTTACTGTGTTTTAATCCTTCAAACCCCTTAGAGAACACTCCAATCCTTGTTCTTGGGACTAAAAATACTAGGTATGCCATCAAGCACCATTATCTTGATATTTAAAGCAGAAATGTGCTTCTCCATTTTCTTTAACCTAGTTAATATTGGTGTGGCTTCACATTTCAGTGCCTTTTCAGTTATCAAACAGGGCCAGCATTTTGTTAAACTCTAAACAGTGAATTAAAAGCACTGAATGAGCTGAAGCCACCCTCTAATGCAAAATGACAAATTGCACTTAAGCAATACATGAACAAAAAATGATTTATGGATTTTTACAATGGTCCAAGCAAATGAAAGCAACATGAATTATACATCCTAATGCTCACAATATCATTTTCTAATAATAATGTTTCAGTTCAGATACTATACTCTGCTTCTTTCTATAAGGGAAATTGATCAATAAGAGGTCCGGGAATGTTTTTCAATTGGGCACTGGTTTGTGATGCTGATTCCAAGGGTGGGTGTGTGTGTGTGTGTGTGTGTGTGTGTACATATACATATATATGCATATATTTTCTTTGGGTTTTGGGGAGGTGGGTTGATGACAAACATTGAACATGCATTCTTGTCAGATTCTTCGCATATTGTGTCTTTTGATAGTAAATAGTCCTTTGCAAACTTCTGTTTGTTCCATACCATCCTTCAGAATGCAAATAAATAGATCTCATTCAAAATGACAGTCTTTATTGCCTCATGACTTCTTTTCCTAAAAATCAAAATACATTATCTCTTCTTACCCTTTTCTTCCATTGCTTTGGATATTAAAAAATCTTATTTCTCCAAAATGTTTATTAACATCTTCATATTTGTTTCATCCTGTCTTTTTCAGATCATTGTTTTTTTCTTTACAGCATTGGAAACATACCTGGGTTAGCAAAAAGGTCAGGCACCTTAGTTTTCTAGCCTTAATAGACAAAATTTACCCTATGGGTTGTCTTAAATTACAGAAAAAAAAATCAATCAAATAAAATTTTATGTGCTGTTTGTGTTTTGAGTCTGAAAAACACAAAAATCTAGTTTCCTTTGTGTTATGATTATTGACTATGCCTAACATTTTTATTTAACCATTTGTGGTTTGTATAAGTGGCTGTTTTTTGGGAGGTATGTTGAATTTTAAGTGAAGGCAGTATCTGTGCTGTGTTTCATCCTCAACCACAGGAAACTGCTAATCACCCAGAGGCCTCTAAAGTCACATTATTAGGCTTAATCTTAATTATCCAAGTTTATAAAAAAAGGAAGAACAGAAAAAAAGTCATTGAATCCCTGTTTCTGCTTTTGACAGCATTAATAACTACTTTTACTGAAATCAATGATGTGTTTAGGATTGTAAAGAAGAATTATAAGGTATCACATTTAAAAAGCCAGCTGCTTTGCTTAATGGGGAGATGTGTGGGTTTTACTGATGTGGCCCAGAGGCAGAAAAATGAAGCTTCAAATATGGAGGTCAATATATAACAATTTGAAAAATTAGTTGTGAGACCCAATTGAGTTCATATGAGTAAGAGAGAAGTTGTCAAGAAAAAATTGTTTTTTTTCCTTACCCAGTGGTTTTACTTATTTGATAGTGATACAAAACCAGAATGTATTACTGTTTGTCTGGGAAGTGTAAACGATTTTCTTAAAAAGAAATCCCTTGATTTTGAAAATACAGAATAAGATTACTCAAATTGTGATTAGGGTTGCAAATCATAGAACTATATTCTGAAGAGTTTTAAAGAATTATTGGAGAAAGACATTATCAAAAGAATATAACACAGCTTGAGAATTACATTAATAATTAGAATTACATTAGAATTAACATAGTAAATCAGAACAAACAGTAAAACAGATAATTCAATTAAAAAATATTTCTCTTAGTTTCCCTGTGTGGTTAGTATAACTGTATAAGAAACTTTATTTCCATGATATCTTATTTAAGTGGGCTTGGCAAATGCTGTACTTTATTGTTCTATTTTATTGCAAATTTCATCTATTCTTTTTAGGTGAAAGTTACTAATGGTTTTTAAACAGATTAGTGTGTACCTAGAATTATTACATAAGTTATATTTTGATATTCCCCATCTATATAGGTTTCATTATCCCAACATTATAATTAAGGCTAATAAGATGTTCAGAATTTTAAGTAACTCACCAGATTATTATAGAATTCAAATCCAGATCTTTTGCTGCTTATACAGGCTCATTTTATTACCCATGGGCTTTCTTCAGTCTATCTGAATTTAATTTACTTAGGAGATAAAACAAACAAAAAACTCAAATTATCTTAGAAGTAGAGTTAATCAAGATTTTGGACAGACAGAAATGCTGATTTTATCCTAGTCAAATTGGCTAGTACAACACTGAGTTGGGTGGTGGAGGAATCCATAAACATGTTTGAGGGTTCTTTTTTTTAAGAATTTTTATCAATGAAACAAAGCTTGAATATGTTTTCTTACAAGAGAGTGATATTATAAGCAGCCATCTCTTTCTTGTGGAGAAGTACCCAATGTGGAAATCATGGATTTTAACTAAGGAACAAGAAAACTGATGAAACAGGTTCAAAAGAAAGGCACCTGTGCTTCATTCATTCCTAAAGAACGCTGATCAATGATCCCAAAAGTATATCATGTTCTCTTAACTCGTCAAAGATTGAAAGCAAAGAAAAATCAAGAAATGTACCCAGTTTACATGGTGCAGATATTGGTGTTTATTTAGTACACATTTCTGAATCCATCTTTAAAAGGGGATATGTGTTTCGTTAAATGAATTTCAAGTATCACTTCATGCTAATTTCTTCTTCAGTGTTGCTTAAAAATGGCTTTAATTATACATTTTTCAAAATTAAACAATTAAATTTATTCCTTCAAGGAGAAAAATGGATAAGAACATAAAAGTATCTTTAAATTTCTAAAGACATAATCAAACAAAGATGATTGCAGGAGCATATTTACTACTGTAAGTAGAATTTGTATTAATATTTTGCTCTAAGAACTGACAGAAGAAAAAAGATTATGTTTAGTTTAGAAATATAATCAGTAATTCAGAGTATATGTAATGTGGACTCTATAGGGTAGGTTGTACATCACTTTTACTCATTTCTGACAGTACCCAACTATGACAGTAGATGATACGGTAAATTTGTGAAGAACATAATCTTGAGAATTAAACCAAATTTGGGTTCATATTCTGCTTTTTGAAATATTTGAACTTGGACAAATTACTTTGAAGCTCTATTAAGTGTGTCAAACATTTGAAACATTTATTAAACTATGATGATATATTGACCTTGTTATTTTGAAGCTTCAACCGAAATGTTATAGATAAAATTCTTATTCTATAGTTGATTCTCAGTAAATGTTAACTATTTGTATGGTAAGATGTTTTGAATGAGGTAGTCTATAAATAGATACTTGTTGAAAATTTTTCTTGGGGGTTTTATTTCCTTAATCAAATATGTATTATTTACTAAGCAGGTACCAAAAATTTACCATGTCCCTATTTTGAAGGAAATTGCAATATGATTTTGAAAAATAGATGCAAATGATAAATGAAGAAGACAATTAACTAAATTTTAGTTAAGCTTCAAAAATGTAAAAGTCAACTATAAGCTTTTCCTATAACCATATAGCAATTTTATTTGCTTTCTTTTAGATAAACTTACATTTTCTGTAAGTTAAAATTTATATAATAAAACTGATAGGTGGATATATTATAAAAAGTATTTTGATAACCAGATAGCTCATTTATTTTAAAAGTTTTCTTATTTAAATATTTGTTAAAGTTTTATGATTAAAGGGCTCTAATTTGATAGTCATTTAGTTTTTTTCCAATTCTTTAGTGTAACATCTTAATACCTTCTACTCTATTCATGCCAATGAGTGCTGAAATTCTCAAAATTAAAAACAAATTGGTGAAAAATAAACCTCCTAAAATAAAATGAAATCATTAGAATATTCAATTCTGAGCCTTAAGCCTCAATTGTATTTGAACTTTCTTTTCAGCATTCTCCTTCTTGCTACTTTCCACCTATGATTGCTTTTATTAATGTTTTCTTTAGCAATTATTACAATTTGAGAAGCAAAATCTCTCAAAAACATGCATTGGTGCTGCATTGGAGCCTAGCCATAGGAATAGTGAGAGAATGGAAAATAAATGTAAATTATGATACATGTTTCTCAAGGATTTCATAATCCTTGATTTTGTAATCAATTTGATAAAGGAATGTGTGTGTGTATATATATATATGTATATTTAAATAACTTCCTTAACAGTATGAAAAATATTAAAACATATAATGCCTATGAGTACTAAAGACATGGAGAAAAAAGAAAATACTTGAATAAAATAAATCAAGCAAAGATTTCTAGAGAAGGACAGCTTTTGTTATGATTTTAAGGGCAACAGTAGGGCAGATTGGTAGAAAGAAATATCTGGAGAGGGTTAGAGGGATTTGAACAGTAAAGAAATGAAGGCAGGGATAGTAAAACACTTTTCTATAAAGATCATAGAAACAGCAAATGAATGTTTTAAATTATGGGCCAATATTCTGAATTTGGACCTACTTGCTTAAATGCATAATTCCAGCAGTCCTCAATTTTGTTTCACTTGATTTATGTTTTCCCCATCTCCACCAGCAACTTGGCCAATTTGATGTCAATAGAAATGCATGAGATCCTTATTCAGCATTCACACCTGAGAAATGCTTTTGGTATGTCTTGGGCTAATAGCCAATGTTCAGTCTTAGAGTTATGATAAAGCCTAATATTGTTGCTTGTTCATTAGCATATATATTTGAGAACCTTGGCTGCTGGTTTAATTTAATAGCAAAGTGCTGATTGCTGACTTTCTCAAAACTTTTTTTTTTAACCATACCTAGTCAGACTACCTAACCAAGTATCTAATTTAACAATAACATATTTACATTTTGGTGGACAATACAAGCAGTAAAAGTATTGTTTAAGCCCAAGGAACCTGACAATCATTCAGTTGTTCACAGTTTTGGACGGATTTGTTGGCTGTATAACTAGTACTTAATGAAGTTGTGCTGACTGGATGAATGAATGCTTGACTTTTTAACTTTCTGTTTTAAATTTTAAAATATATTTCTAAGATATTATACTCAATATCACAAGCTATGTTTTTAATAATCCGCATTTGTAACAAGTCTTTTAAAATTAGTTATTTTTTAAAAAACTTACCTAAAATGAAAAATTTACCATACCTAATCACAAGTCTGTTACAATACTTGATGTCTCCCAATTAACACAGTGCATTTCTCCAAACTGCCGCTACTCAAACGTGATATCTCTTCTTATGATTTTCTTTTGTTATTGGATTTTCTTCTCATTTCATAATACTTTATTGAATATATAAATATGTATAGAGTAAGTACAATGGCCAGTATTCTGAATTGTTTTGTTTATTTTATAAAGTCATGATGTCATACTAATAGGAAACCCCTGAGATGAGAATGTTAGATGTTAAGAGAAGAAATGGCTTAGACAGAAAAACATTTGCTGCCCTAGGTAGAATCAGGAGGTACTTTAATTTTGAAGTATGTTGCAGGGCTAAGTTAAAAAGAAAGGTTGATTGACCTGTTAGATTCAAAACATCTTGATTTTCAAGCCAGAGGGGACCCTGTTTAGCTTCTAATTTCTCTGCTCTTCAACCCCCTGAAATGAAGATATTTCAATTCAAATATGTTTTGTTGGTCACCATGGTCTATATATTTTTTCTTCTCTTGGGTTGATGGCTAGCCCCAGTCTTCTTTATTCCATAACTGACACACTCATAATGTTTGTCATTTAGATATTATGGAATTTGTAAATACTTAACTCTGTATTTTGGCCAGCTAATAAAGCAGAGGATGGTTGTCCAGAATGCAAGAATTTAAGTGGAAATGTAAAGCACATGCACGTGAACACGTGTGCTCACATACGAGGGAAAAATGGCACTGTAGTTAGACCTTTGTTTTTGTCATAATAAAGTAGAAACAGATCTGTGAAACAGACATTATCACACAAAATCAGATGACACTACACATGGAGTATACTTGGATTAAAATGGAGAACTTTCACAACCGTTGTGAAAAGGAAAGTTTAGTTTTTTCGTTTTATACAATATACAAATATGAATTCCAGATGAGTGTAAGCATTCACTAAAAATATAAAACTATGAGATAACTAAATCTACAGAGTACTGAATATTTATATAACTCAGATATGTGTTTTAAAACCGAGCTTAACATTGTACCTTTCAGGTCTACTCCCTAAGGCAAAAAACAAAACAAAGCAAAACAAAACAGAAGTTTCTGAAGGACAGCAGAAATGGGAAGTTCTTTCCATGATGCAAGACACTAAATGGAAAGTGACCTTCTTTTGGGAGATACACCTAGGTAGCCTAATCATGTGAAACCACTGATAGTAGCAACAGATGAAGATGCTGGAAGGGGAAACTGAGGCTTGAGGCTTGTCCAACAATTTTGGACATGTCTATTATTAAAATGTAAGTCTCTCTTGACATTGGAGTAGAAAGAGTGGGTAAGTAGGATTGATATTCCTCATTAAGAGGATTTTTAAAAACCCGATTTTTGGTGTTAAAATTCAAGACACTCTGGAAGGAGGCTTATTTCAGTTGGAAAGATATCAAATTGTAAGCTGGTTTTCAGGGCCCAAGTAGACAGTATTTTTTGGAATCCTGAGGTATGTTATTTCTAACATGCATATATAGCACTGAGAAATTCTATTCTCATTGAAAATCTAAGTTACTGATGTTTTTGATAGTTATTTATTTCTTATTGCAATTCACATTGGAATTTTCCTAAAGGTTTTTTATGTCTTTATTTGTTTTAGTATATTGGTTCTTATCTGATTAATTATATTTTTTCCTAGAATTAAAATAATATTATGTTTATCTTAGAAAGGCAAACAATGAGTAAATATTTAACCCAGAACACCTGGTTTGTTTATTTTAAAAGTCTACTGATCTTTATCATTATTCTTTTTAACAATATATCAGAAATAGGCTAGGTTGAGATGGGAAAATTCATTTATAATTTTAAAACAAATGCTTCTCTAAGTAAAAATGTTTCTTTTTCTTTTTCAAATTACTAGTTTGGGGTTAGCTGACATTCTCATAACTGATAGAATGTTTTTATGTTTAAAATAAGGGTATGCTTGGGAGCCTGAGATCTGACTGATTATTAAGTTGAGGACTATAACAATAACTCCTAATTATTTCTCTGTTTTAAAATCAGATCTGTTGTATGCAAAGAAGAATTTTACATGATAAAAGCATAAATGTAATAAATCTTAAAGTTTTATTTAATTTTAAAAATTAATTAGAAAGATAAATGCCATGATATTTAAGGACCTCTATTTGATATGGTGCTTTTGTCTTAAATTGTTGATGTTCACACTGTCCATGCAGAATTTCATTGCATTCAGGAATATTTGTGAATGTTCTTTTATCTAAGAAGACTGTGTTACATTTCAGTGAATAATAGGTGGCAGTATACACAGCTAAATTCTGTGTGTTACTGCAGGTAGATAGAAGATTTTCCAATTGTTTAACAATTTTATATTTATGCTTATTGTCATTCTAGCCCCATTTCTTAACCACCTCCTGTTTTTGGTGTTAATTTAAGAACACCAAGTAAACTTCCTTTGATGAGAGAATGCTCGTGAGAAGTATTTTGAATCTCAAGTTTATTCTGAATGTTAGTTAAGATTCATTTAAAAAATTTGCTAAAGATACATTAGAAAGAATTTAATACTCATTGACCACTTGATTTCATATTAAAATGAGAATTTAAAACTAAATGAACTCTTAGAATTATATATCAAGCCAATGACAGAGAAGTTTTTATTCTGTCTCTTTTATTTTCTGTTTTAAAAGTTACAAGCAAATATGCTTTGACTGCTAAGTTGTGAAAATGCAATACTTTTCTGACTTATTATCTTGAAGTATGATATCTATCTTTGAGAAAGTTAAGTACAAAATTGCTGTTCTTTATGTCTGATATATACCCTGAAAGTATTACATTCACAAGAATGATAAGAAAATTATATATGGTATGAAGAAAGAGAATAAACCTTAAATTGATGATCAATAGCTATACTGTGGCATCTCATAGAGAATAAAAATGTTCAGAATTAGAGCAGTCTATTCACTTCATTCCTTCCAGAAACTTGCAAAATGTATCTAAAGGTTTTAATGACAGTTATTAAGAGGCATATGGGGTGGTAGGAACGAAAGTCAGAGTGGTAAACAGGTCAAACTCTGGTGCCCTGCACGCTTTTCCTGTTGCTTTGTTTTACATACTGAACCTTGTAAAATGGGACACCCCTTTTCCTTTTAAACTGAAATCATTTTATCTAATGGAAATTTCTCATGTAGAGGAGGAAATTGAGAATGAGATATTCTCAGTACAGGGCTGACATTACAGAATATAACCTCTGATAAGTAAACATTACTTCATCTTTATTTGTGTTTACTTTTTTTTTTTTCTTACTTTTTGAGACAGGGTCTTACTCACTGTAGGCTTAAACTCCCTAGGCTCAAGCAATCCTCCCACCTCAGCCTCCCGAGTAGCTCACACTGCAGGCGCACACCACCATGTCCCACTAATTTTAATATCATTAATTTAGTAGAGATGAGGTCTCACTGTGTTACCCAGGCTGGTCTCAAAATCCTTAGCTGAAGAGATCTTCTCACTTCAGCCTACCAAAGTGCTGGGATTACAGGCATGAGCTGCCACATCCGGCCTATTTGTGTTTTCTTGGGTGTGGGATTTTTATTTGTTTTATTTGTTTGTTCCTTCCCTCACCATAATTAGCTCTTGACTCATAACCCATTTGTAATTTTTCAGCAGGTATTCTTATTTGCATATGCTCACAATCATGCTGGCTGATTGTTTTGCACCATTTAACATAAGCAGATATAGCAAGATTACTTATTCTCATATGAAATAAGCAGATTAAAATAAATCCAGATTGAAACTATTTCTTCATATTATTTCTGTGTTCTTTTTCAAAGTCCTTAAAGATAGAGTCTCAAAACTTGTATGTTTAAGTACTTTTCAATGAATTTTTATTGCTTTTTGATAAGACATAGTTCTTCAGCATTTGAAAATCTGAACACGCCAGCATTTGGAGCTATAAATAGGGATACATCTATAGAAACCCAAGGAGATTTTGGTTAAATGTATTGAACTAAGTTCATTTTAAAAAGCGAAGCCATGAAAATCTGCTAAAATAGGAGACCAACCGAAGAGTCTCATTTGGGTTGGAGACATGCAATGGGTCTCAGGTTTCATCTTCCCTTTTAAAATAATTTCCTCGCCTTGTTAGCTCCTGAGTCAGATAACGTATTGAGAATGAACAACTTGTCGCCTGAAACTAATACTAGACCTAAAACTACCACATTCCCATAACATATATCTCCCTCAATAGTATTGTTGAGATTTCAATAATTTCCACTACTCTTGCCTAGGTTAAATTAAGATAATAAAATAAACATCTTCAAGATGTGGATGTTGCCATATAAGTATATCAGATTTATTTTGCATATTTAGCTAAGACCTAGGAAAAATCCTTTATATAGGTTGTGCCTACATGGACTTATATGATCATCTAGATATTCGATCCTTTAAATTGTGAACTCACATTTACATAATATACAGCCTTCGAGAAATTAATAACTTGTAACGCTCCATGTAATTTCACTTTGAAATGAAAAATGGCAAGAAATTTTGATTACTTGCTTAATTCATTTATTCATTCAACAAATATATATTGAGCATCTGTAATATGCCAAGATGCTTGGATACGTTAGTGAACATGGTTCTTGCCTTCATTTGTGTGTGTGTATAGACAAATAATATCAAATAAGTAAATTAAATGAATAAATCATCTAGAATACTAACACATTAAAAATGCCATAGAAAACAGAAAAAGCAGAGCAAGTTAAGGGAATCTCTTAATTTAAAATTAAGTACTTGTTTCCTATGAAATTTGTGGAGGTTATAGAATACAGATATTAGGTTGAATGGGATATTAAGTGAATATTGTTGTTATGCCATGAGAAGAGAAAACCCAAAAACAAAAATTTGGTTGTTCTTTTTTAAGTTTTCCTTCAGGAGTTGCTTTAAAGCTGATTTCTCATTAGCCACCAAATTGAATGTTTGCCCACTAGTTAATTTGCCCCAAATGCTAAATTAGTAGCAGAAGCACTGAAATAACTTATTGTCATTCCAATGGCAAGACAACTTTTAAAGAGATGTAGAATAAGTTTCTATTTTTTGATAGTTGTCTTTTTTGCAGAAATATGAGGTAGTATTTAAAAAAAAAATGTTAGTGGAGGTAAAACACTGGTTCAGGATGTTGCAGAACCAGCAGGAACCCTTGGAGGAATTTCTTGTTTACCTTAATGAAACCATTATCATTCATGGGGAGTAGCTAACAGTAAAATACAAGCAAGGAAATAAAAAGCAAAGAAATATCTAGAAATATACAAGTACATTTCACATAAAAACTGATGACAGTGTCAAAATTGACTACTCTGACTGCGTGCCTCCTTTGATTGGCCTTTGCAAAAATCTCATTCTGATTTGTAGTTAAGAAGTAATGAAAATGCTTAAAGATGCTGAAAGTCAATATAATGGGCACTTTTAGAATGTACCATGTGTTCAGGTGTGCTTCCAATATACATTTGATAAGTTTTCTCTCAGTTAATTCAGTTATATTATTAGATATGCTCTAGTTATAGAAAATGTTATTTCCTCTGCATGCAAAATCTGTAGTTACAAAATGCTCACTTCTTGTAGTTCCCTGGAAGATTTTGTCCTGCTGAAGTTTCACAGTTTTATTCTACCACTGTGTCTATCACCCAAAGTTACTTATTTATTTGCTTGCTGTCTTCATGTACTTACTTATTTTAGAAAAACATGAAATAAATACTTTAGAGGTTGGAACTTTGTGCTAGGTGCTTACAAGTACTTTTCTGGATAAAAATATTCTCATAGGAAAAGTGGTAAGATGATAGAGCCACTATGAGTACCCAATTTTTGAATCACCATTTAGTTATTTCTGGGTCACATATGTATGTAGACTAGAAAAGAAGGGATTCATCACAGGATAAAAGTGGAAATATCATTAGACATGATAATATCAGAGAATCAGAAACCTCCAAGTTCTACATATGTGATGTTCATAATAATAACAGTCCATAAGAAAATGTTAAATATTGTCACCTACATGCCTTTTAATAAGGCAGAGATATTTTTAATTCATTTCAGAAAGATTTCTATTAAATGATCCATATTTATATACAGAAAATTACAAATTACATTAATGAAAATGATTACAGTAGTGTGTGAAGTCCTTGATTATTTATTTTAAAAGTACTTTGATAAATAAAATTCTTTTGTATGTATTATCTATTTTTAGATTTTGATGGATACATTAAATCATTACAGATTGTGTTCAATCTGTTTTTTAAAATCTGCTCCATATATATTTAACATACTGATTTGCCATGTCTCATTAGCTGCAAACCTGTTTCTTAATGAATTTCCTATTATTTATAGGCTTACAGTTCAATGAATTAATATATTTACAATTATAATATATTAAAAACCTTTTCAATCACATTTAAATCATTCTTCCTTCTGTATAAATGAACTCTATTTTAGGGGATGACATATGAAATTATACAAATTTACCTGTAAATATGTTTCTAACTTAATTTTATCACATAAAGTTGAAACTATATGTCTTAGCTTCTGTAGATTGTTAAATTTATATAATACTTTTCTGGGAGAAATGAGAGTAATTAAGAGGCACAATGTTACCTATTTAATTAGCCTATTTGTATCCTCAAAAGAATCCTTAGTTGTGAAAAGTATGAGGGAGCTTGCCCTTAGTTAATTGAATCAGAGGATTTTTAAAGTCATTTACATTTCTCCCTACTCATTTGGTTTAGTTTTGTTCACTCTAAAATGACTCACCAAAAGATTCCAGACCGTAAACTTTTGTCTGAGTAATATTTTGTTTAAATTTGTGTAAATCTTCGGTCAAATATAGGGTCAGTTTCAGCTCTTCTTTGTTACCAGAAAGGAACTGAATATATTTTTATAATAAATACATATTCAAACATAAAAATATATCACCTAGATCTTTAAGGGATTTAATGTGTTGACACCTATTGAACATTTCAAAATGCAATTTGAGAGCTACTTTATTTTTCCTGTGGATTTTGCTAAACCACAGGTACAGAGAGCTTAGTTTACATATGGATCCTCCCTTCTCCAGATAATGGTATTTTCTAAGATAAACTTTACCTGTTTTACTTTAATAATTCTTTGAAAGGTAAGTCTCAGTTTAGAAATTAGTGAATGAAAGGTATCATGGTTTTAATTACTTTTAAAAAGAACCTAATCCATCTCCTTTGAAAACTCTAAATTAGATTAGATTTTGGGGGAGAAACAAAAGCAGAGGGGAGTTGCCAGTGAAGTGTTTTGAAGCCAAATGTTAAGTTAGCAATCCTTTTATGGAATAAAGGAAACTAAGAAAAACAGCAGCTGCCATTTCAGCCCAATAACTCCAGTACCTCCTAGTGAAATCATTTTAAGACTGCTGAGTAGAAATAGTTTAAAGGTCTATTGTAAAAGAAACAAGAATTTTATTCATTAATTAGACTCATCAGAGACTGCTTTGAATTTGCAAAACTGAATAACCTTTTATTCCATGGTTATAGTTAAATCCTTAAGCTCATTTGATTTCCTTTGTCCCATTTGATTTCACTTTAAGATTTCACCTTTGCAAATGCATTATAGTCCAATCCCTTAATGTTTTCATTGCCCTCTCACTTTAGTAAAAAGGCAACAGACTAACTCTTCATAAAATTAAAATACGATGGTGGGAATATAAATTGCAGAAATGAAGTCTCCTGATAATGCACAAGTAATAGAATGGGGAACATTTTTGTTTATGTGTTTTCTCAACTGCAGATAGCTAATGGAGACTTTTCTTTTTTTAAAATTTTAATAGTGACATTTTTATGCTGTAAAACATTAGGCTTGTACAGAGATTACTTTCAGTTTTGTTACTTTTCAGTTGAGGTTTATTCTAATGCAGAATTCATGCCAGTATTTTGGATGTTGCTGTCTAGCAGGTATGAGACATTAATTTATACTTCATTAATTTAGAATTTCTGAAAAATTGAGTCTAGAATGATTTTTTTTGACAGTGAAAAACAGGGTATGCTAAACAAATAGTGGAAAAAGTATATATACTCAGTATGTATATACTAAGGAAAGTATACATTTTTAGAAATCAGCAGGTTTCAAAATTTTAAGAATAGTTGAAAATGTTCAAAGCATTATTTTTCAATAACTTTATGTCATGGTTACAACTTACTAATTATGTCATTTATCTTCCTAGGAAATATTTGGTTGTTCTAGAGCTTAACATACTTCACATTATTATGGTTTCTTAAAAATACTTTAAAAAATGTTTTCAATGTAATAAATTAGAATTTTAATCAAACAGTACAATGAACAAACAGAGATCTATTGCTCCAATCTCCCTATCCAAGATACTCAATCACCAGGGGCAAGAACAGTAAACCTCTAAGCTGTTTCTACCGGTATTTGTGTCTAAATAGTATTCTGATATTTGTTTCTTGATTTTCCCCCTTAGACTATATGTTTATATTAATGTCCCACAGTGAAATTTCTTTTAACTATCAGCTGATACATATAAAGCATGCTTCCTCTCTCTCCATTATCCTAAAAGGGTTTTATTATAATTTTTGGTTAAAATATTATTCAATGTTTATATTATTATGAGTATATAAATTTACTTTTGTCTGAGCTTAGTATTATACTTTGAATACAGTTGGTTTCTTGAGCAACTGTTTTTATTGTAGTTTATAACTTGTTTTATCATGTGTTTAATTTGCACATACTTATCACTCCAACATGCCAGAAACACCATAAATCCTGTCTGTACAAACGCTTCATGTAATCTTCTGAGTTCTTCCCCCTCCCCCTTTTTTTAAGCCAGCTTCTGCAACAGCTTATCTCTAGGGCAGCTACATGGCTGCTAACCCCCAGACTTCCTTTCACCCACATCCCAGACATTCCTTTTGCTTATCCTCTTTCTGTTATTTTTTAATTTTAGATAAACATTTCCTCCAGAAACTTATGAGAAAGGAATTATGGGCATTACATTTTTGAGATTCTACAATTATGAAAAACATTATTGAACATGGCATTTGACTGAAGATGGAATTCTGGTTTAGAAATTAGTATTTTTCCAAATGTTGAAGTTATGTTTTTTAGTTTCTAGTGTTACTCTTGAAAAATGATATTCTGATTCTAAATCTAGATTTGTGTAATGTGAACTGTTGTGCTTGTTAATCTCTTCAGAAGATTTTGTGATTATCTCTTTATCTTTGGTATTTCAAAATTTCAAAATGGTACAACCTGTGTGCCACTCCCCATAAAAACACAAAACAAACAAAAAAATACATTACACTGGGTTGAGTACTTGGCAGGCCTTTCTACATCCTGAAAGATAAATATATTTCAGTCTTTGAAAATATTTTGATATTATTTCTTTGATGATTTTAGAGTTTCTGTTTACCTTGTTGTATTTCTTTCTTAAAATTTAAATCACTGCTCTAATTGTAATACCTTTTATTGTCTGTTTTCCATATCTTTGTGATTTTTCTGCTTTCTAAAATGTATTCTTAACTGGACCATCCAACCCTTCTGTGGATATTTTTATGTCTTTTATTATATGCAGTAATTTCCAAGAGTTATTTCTTTTACTCTGAGTTTCCTTTTTTAATCATTTCAGTGTGCTCTTATGGATGCATTATCTTCTATTATGTCTCTGGAAAAATTAATATTTTTTGAATTATTATTTTCAAATAATAATTCTATGTATTTTTCTTTTTTATCCAATATCTTATTTTCTATGTATTGATTTTGTTCACTATTTTTCATTTAGAGGATTGGTTTATATGTGGTTCTCATTGACCATGCATTCAGTTTTCAATGTTGAGCAAAATGTTGATTTACTCCTCAGAATAAAAGTTGATTGGATGCTTAGTGGGCATGAGTCAGCTTGCAAATGGCTAGTATACCTCACAGTAAGGAGAGTCACTTAATTGAGTATTTTTAAGTATAAATGTTTAGGGTCCATTTATCCTGGTCTAATGTTCATAGAGCAGAATTTTCTAATCTCCTGCAGGTGAGCATATGAAATTTGCTGGGGAGTTCCACTTTCGATGATGTAGACTTTCATATTAAACCTACTGTTTTTATTTGGTTCCCTTATTTCTCTCTACTCCTGTCAGCTGTGTCTAGTGACCCAAGATAAAACTCTCTTTTGCCTAACATCTGCATAAAGTTAATGTATGTTGAGGAGAGAGGAGTACTCTAAGGATTGGTAGGAAAGTTAAAAGTTTTTTTAGAGAAGTCATCTTTCCTGTCATTCAACAAACCTATTTTCAGTCTTATCCCACAAACGTTAGTAGTTATTTACAAGTCACTAGTGTTTCTCATTTCTGAGTAATTCAGCGGTTTGCAAGGAGGGGCTTGGCTTGCTTCCTTTGGTTTTTCTCTTGAGGGAGCTTTGGCAATGGCTTTCTTTATCGTATAAGTTACCATGTATCCATTTACTTTCCTTTTACCAATTTTTTTTGACACCTCTCATCTACTGTAGTTTCTTCTCCCTTTCTTGTGTTTTTGTATGTTTTGCATTCATTCACTTGTCACATGAATGCAATTGAGAAAAAAATCCATGCTCAATCAGAACTCAATGCAACTTCAATTTTGTAAAATTATTCTGTAATTCAATAATTTTTAAATTTTATTTTAGTAACTTCGTCTTAACGACACTTTGCATTAGCTGAGATAGCAAAATGTTCTTGTGAGGAAATTGTTACTTGCTAGCTATGGAATTAAAATCTGGTCTGCCCACCACTAGGAGAAAATTGATTTGAAAATGAATATATATATACTGATTGAATTCTTCAGTCAATAAAGAAATATTCCTAGAACAGGCCAGAGTGTTTAATTGATTTTCTGTAATACTCAATTCCAAATACAAACAACAATGTTAATGAATGAGACAGCCTATCAGTAGTAGTATTGCAATCTATGTTTAGCTTATTCCTAGAATAATTGCTACTGTTATTGTCCATGAGTTTTAGACATCACTATTGATAATTGCTAATAAAATATTAATAAAATTGACCAATATCATAAAATATCTTACCCAAATATATAAGATTCAGTGAGCATATTGATATGTACTATTAAATTGCTGTAACTGATGAAGAGATAAAAAGAATAAATTATTGAAAAGGGGGTAAATTCAAGGAGGAAATGAATTCAAAAGTTATTTGGTGATAGTGTTTTTGGCTATTTTCTATTACAAAGGAAAGATAAAACATCCAGTTTAATGTTGTTTTTGAATTAGTGGCTAGATACTGGCATTGATAATTGAGATATGAAATATAGGAAAAAGAGAAGTTTAGGTGAGAAATGTTGGATTTGGTTTCAGACAGGTTAAGCTTGAGGTTCTTTTAAAATATTAAACAGCAGCCTGTAATACAGTACTGCAGCTCATCAGAGATGTCTGGGTCAAATATGTAGAATTGATTGGATTAGCTTAGCTACACAGCACAGAAATATTCCCATATCACAAGTGTTTAAGCAAAATAAAAATTTATTTCACTCTAGTAGAAGAAGCCTGTGGAGGGAACTTAGGCTAACTTGACCTCAACAAAGTTATCCAGGCTTTTTCCAGATGTCCACTCTGCCATCCCAATGGTTGGCCCTCCTTCTATGAGATACAAAATTTTGCATGTATGTACATCACTATGATGTCCCCACTAGCTAAAGGGAATAAAGGAAGAAGACATGACCCTTCTCTTTTAAAGACACTTAGTCAACCTCCAACACCATTCTGTTTACATCTCTTTGGCCAGAATTTAGTTGTATCTCAAGAGACTACAAAGAAGTCCTGGGAATAGAGTCTTTTAATCTGTATGGTAACTTGACAGGCTAAAAACCAGCTTTCTGTATTTTTATAAAAATAAGAGAATAGAGGAAAGGGTATGTACCTGACAGTTACGAATTAAATTACTGGCACATAGATTGCATTTGAAATGTAGCTGTATATGAACTGGAGTAAGTATCTTAAAAATCTTATTTTTAAATCAGATTTTTGCAGTTTGCACAATGAATGCAAATGATGAACTAAAGAGAAGTTGAGACAAACCCTGCAAGAAACTTGAAAGTAAATGAGAGACAGGACAGTATCTCAGTAATTTAGGGTTTGTGAGAGAGTAAAGTAAAATCAGAAGGAGGTAAGTCAAAAAATGGAGGGCATGATGAGGCTGATGACCAAGTCAAATTTTTAAATGATGCTGTATAGTGATTCTCTACCTAATGAATGTAAGTGCACTAATCCTTTACTTTAGGTATTATCATCTTTTTTATAGAAGTGCGAAAATGTAGGCCTGAAAAGTTAAATCACTTAAATTGAGACACAGAGCTGTGAATTTAACCAATGCCCCAATCTCAACTCATAATCTCCATCTATCCCACTATTTCTTAATTAGGAGGTGTCTTAACTCTTAGGCATAATTAATTTACTTTTTTTTCTTTAAATTAGGAAGTTAAAGAGCTCAGTGAAGGTGAGATGGTGTTACAATGAACAATGTAAGTGTGCTCTCAGTGGAACAAACTTTTTAATGTTGACAAATTTCAAAACAGTTTATTTAGGAAATTGGATCAGGTGCTGAAGGTGCACATTCTAATTACATTTCCAAAGTGAGCAAAGCTTATCGCTATATATTTTTTTCAGTGACAGAATTTTTTTTATATATAAAAACATAACTAACTTTCCTCCAAATAACCCCCAAACAAAAAACTAGATTAAATAAAATTCACAGTGAGTATACCCAACCAACATCTGTGTGTGCAACTAAACACTGTCTTTTACAGCAGTGTGAACCTTATACAATATAAAAGTGTTCTGGGGAGTTGAAGAAGCCCAAGTTTTAACTGTGCAGTGTTTAGGGAGAGAAGATGGAGGAAGTAAGAGAAAGGGGAAATACATTTTATTTTTCTTAATTTTGTCCTACTAATATATTCATAAAGCCCAAAAAAGAAAAGGGAGCTTGGGATGGTAAAGAAATAGAGGAATAAGGAGTGAGGGACCCTTGTCATTGGATTTAGGACCCACTGGGACCCCTGGGTGATTTAGGATCCCCCAGGATGATCATGCCTGGAGATCCTTATCTTAATTACATCTGCAGAAACTCTTCTTCTAAATAAGATTGCATTCTGAAGTTACAGGTGGACCTACCTGTTGAGGGCCACTATCCAGCTCACTAAAATGACCATGATCAAAATTTTTAAAAAACATGTTTTTAAATTGTGAAATATAACAAACAGAAATATATATAATACATAATATATAATTAAAATTATGAAGTGATCACCTGTGTACCTACTACCCATATCAAGACAGAACATTCCCAGAACTCTAAAATACAGTTTCCTTTAAGGATCACCTCATCACCTCATTTCTGTTCACTGGAATTATTATTACTTTATGGGAATTACTTTCTTGCTTTTCTTTAAAATCTTACTACTCATATTTTAAAATAAGACAGTTTTACATATTTTTCAATTTTAAACAGATGAAATACTATTTTGTGTTTTACTTTGTGTTATGCTTCTTTTAATTAATATGATATATATAAGAACCATATATCATTGAGGGTGGCTGTAGCAAATTTATTTTCTTTACAACTTAGCTAAACATTTTATATTTGTTGCATAAGTTTGTCACATTCTATTTTTGGCTATCACAAACATATTATAAACATTTTTTCATTTATTCTGTTATAGCTGCACAGTTTTATATGAGATGTATGCTCACTAGATGACAGTTTTTCAAAGCAGTTACAGCAGTATACCTTTCATTAGCAGCTTATGTGAATTCCCAATGTTCTTGCATATTTAATAGCTCATAGTATTGGTGAAAATTTTAGTTTTCTGTAATTTCATAGATGTGTGGTTATATTCCATGGCAGTTTTTCTTTCTTTTCTTTTCTTTTCTCTTCTCCTCTCCTCTCCTCTCCTCTCCTCTCTCTCCTCTCTTCTTTTCTTTTCTTTTCTTTTCTTTTCTTTTCTTTTCTTTTCTTTTCTTTTCTTTTCTTTTCTTTTCTTTTCTTTTCTTTTCTTTTCTTTTCTTTTCTTTTCTTTTCTTTCTTTCTTTTCTTTTCTTTCTTCTTTCTTGACAGGGTTTTGCTGTGTTGCCCATGCTGGTCTTGAACTCCCAAGTAGCTCCGATTACAGATGTGCGCTACCATGCCAGGTTTATAGTAATTTTAATTTAAATCTCTCTAATCACCAATAAAATTGGATATATCTTAATAGGCTACTGAATTTATACTTTCATAAACTTTTTGCTGGTTCAACTGTTTTTCCCATTTTTCAATTTGATTGCCTTTTCTTGTTATATGCCTTTCTTCTTATGGTATGAATCTGGATCGGAGTCCATTTGTTAATCACACATACTATAAATGTTTCCCTTCATGTAGTAGTTGTCTTCACTCTCTTTTTATTGTGTGTTTTTATGAGCAGAAGCTCTTTTTATAATGTAGTCAAATTTATTCATCTTTTATTTATGGTTAGAGTTTTTGGTACTTAAAAAAAAATCTTTCTTACCCTTTCTTACCAATGCTTCTAATTTTAATTTTTCTTTTTCTGTGCATCTAACACCAGCTAAACCCTTTGCTGATTGACATATTCTTTTTCCAGAGATGGTAATATATTTAGGTTGTAATCAAGTCTTGCTTAGTGGGAGCAATTCTGTCACTTTAAGATGTGTTGTATAATTCTTGTACATGATTTTCCCAACTTAACTTGGAAGCTAGTCTTAATTTGCTCATTTTCATCTTCTTAGGAGATTTGTTTCGGTGGGCCTTAACTATTCAATGTGTATGGATAAAAGAGGGTTTCCTTTGAAATTGGTTTGCTCTGATAGTGCTTGTAGATAAAGAATCTCCCAGACTGATTTCAGAGTTGATCATACTTTATATTAGTTAGATATTTGACTACATGAAAAAGTTTACTGTTTATCAAATATTTTACATATGATATTTCAGTGAATTATTTAGTGAAAGCTATAAATACATATAACTATGATAATTTTATTACAGACTCTCAGACTCATTAAATTACATAATAAAGTGGAAGCTAGGAAGTTAAGTGCTGAAATAGAAACTCAAGTCTGATTTTTTTTCAGTTCTTCCCTTAAATAAAGTTTTAAACTTTGGAGTGACAAATTCACTTATTTTAAATTATATCACCAATTTTAAGATAAATAAAAGAGCCATGCCATTTAAACTATGTCCAGATTTCTCCTTACGAGCATTCTTTCTTTATCCAGATTCATGTAGAGTTATTCACTCCTTTTGAAAGTTATTTCTGTTGTTTTACATGTTAGTTAAATGCAATGTATTTTCTTTCTCTTTGGGAAGTTTGGGATGAGATGTAGGAAGACTTTGTGTGATAAAACCTACTTAAGCAAATGAATTTTATTTCTTTCTTGTTTGCTTTTTTTTTTTTTTTT
>NW_016107420.1:1100325-1102803 GCF_001604975.1 Cebus imitator
TTTTTTTTATACAGACACTTGCTCTGCCGCCAGGCTGGAGTGCCGTGGCACAGTCCCAACTCACTGCAACCTCTGCCTCCTGGGTTCAAGTGATTCTTCCGCCTGAGCCTCCCGGGTAGCTGGGACCACAGGCAAGTGCCGCCATGCCCGACTAATTTGTATTTTTAGTAGAGTCGGGGTTTCATCATGTTGGCCAGGTTGGTCTCAACCTCTTGACCTCGCGATCCACCCGCCTCGGCCTCCCAAAGTGCTGGGATTACAGGCGTGAGCCACCGTGCCCAGCCAATTTTTGTATTTTTAATAGAGGCGGGGATTTGTCATGTTGGTCAAGGTGGTCTCGAATTCCTGACCTCAGGTGATCCGCACCCGCTTGGCCTCCCAAAGTGCTGGAATTGCAGGAGTGAGCCACTACATCCAGCCTCTTGTTTGCCTTTTAGCGTGTGTATTAGATGAGTGAAATAAGGGGAGTATAGGCAAGAAAAAGAAAAATTATTCAATTCAGGAAGTTAATTTACTATTTGTCTACAATACCATTTGACTATGGTTGCTTTTTAAAAATAATTCTAGTTAAGCTTATGCAGTTTTAGAAAATATAAATGGCAGTACTTTAAAATCTTAAAATCAGATTTATTTATTTATAATGGACAATGTATAACTTTCTGCCTCAGAAGTTATTTTTAAAGAGTAGATTCAGTGATTATGAATTTTTATAGCTCCAGACTAATGATGAAGATACATAGTTATCTGTGAGGTTATGGATGGGATAGAGAAGTAGAAATAGTGGGCATACTGATCTTTTGACCCTATTTGCAAAAAGAGATGAAATATCATAATGAACAGATCAGATTTTAAGCAAAAAATATTTAAAAATGCAATGTCTAGATTAATATAGCAGTTTTGGATAAAAATGTTCACAGTTGTGCAGTTGTGTGATTTTTCTAATCCCCTTTGCCTTGTAGTGTAGGACCATGGACAATTAATCATGTAATTCTTTAAAATTATAGTATGTGTGTAATAATACATTGTAAAGAAAATTTGGGTATTTGAAATAGCATCTAACATGTCAGACTAATATTAATCATGAAGTTGTAAGCCATCATTTACATATGTTTCTATCCATGGTTTATTTTTAGTATTATTTCTCATTTTGAAAAAATTCAGGATATCCTAGATTTGAAATTCTAGTATAAATACACTTCTTTTAAAAAATTCCTTTTTTTTTTTTTTAATTATAATCACATCTTTTTTAGAAGAAGAGCAATAGAGAGGGTAGCTTTTATCTGTCAGTTTCTCCACTGAGTTATACCATATCATGCTTTCAGGACATACATTTATTGTCCAAATATGTGTCTTACTAGTTGATATAGATTGAAGTCAAAGTAAATCTTTATCATTCTACTGGGTGTTGGGGGGGTTCTCTTAAAATCATACTTTTCAATTTACTTGGAGCCTCTTTGGCTACATCTCCTGCTGTTACATTAGCAAAAGTCCATAGAGAGTGGAATTTCTCAAAATATAGACAGTTTTTAAAATTCAGAACATGAGCCCTGCAGGCATTTCTTTTCATTTTTACTTAGCTTGGGATATTTAGCTGCACCCTTGACTTTAATATGCTTCTTACAGAGCATGAACACAGAGTATGTTTCCTCCTGCTTTAAGATACAGATGGCAAAAATCCTTAGTCTGCCAAGGAATTTTATTTGCTTTTAAATCCTAACAGTCCCATTATATGACTTTGTTATAATAAGATTTTCATAGTGCAAATAAGGGTCAAGACTTCTTTGTTGATGAAATATTAAATTACCCTTTGGCTTTCTTGTATCTGACAGTTATTTTCTATTTCATCTTTAAAAGTGGAAATCCATGAGCTTTTCATCCAGTGATGTAGTTGGATTTTATTCATGTTCAGACTCATTGAAACCTGCCAACCATATAAAAACAGTTGCCAATATGGGAGAAGTCTTCCTTGTGTTGTGATAGAAAGGATTTCACTGTTTAAAAGTAAACTTAAAATAAAAATGTATTCCCCTCACTAAAAGAGGAGCATGTGCCTGCTTGTCCCAGGTGGCTTTCTATAAGAATGAGAAACAGAGTAGACTTATTTGATAACATCCTCAGTTGTTTTTCAGATTGTGTGTATGTGTACACATACATACATTATATTTATATACACATACACAAATACCTCCCATATATATATAATGTTTGGCCTTAGAAATAAGCCCCAATTCAATGTCAACTTTGAATTGGTTACAAACATACTTCGACTTGATTTTTAACCAACTTGAAATGCAAAGAAAACTTTTTGTTTTTCTTAAATTAAGTCTTCTGTTTTTTGAGTTGTAGTTGTGATTTATGTGTCTGGATTTTAAAATATTTAAGATGAGCTGAATTTTGAGTCAGTGAATTTCGCTTGATGTTACACTTAGTATGGTTTTGCTCTGCTACCTGAGTTCTTTTTTTTTTTTTTTTTTTTTT
>NW_016107420.1:1102935-1140301 GCF_001604975.1 Cebus imitator
CATGCCCAGCTAATTTTTTGTATTTTTAGTAGAGACAGGGTTTCACCATGTTGACCAGGATGGTCTCGATCTCTTGACCTCGTGATCCACCCGCCTCGGCCTCCCAAAGTGCTAGGATTACAGGCTTGAGCCACCACGCCCGGCCCTGAGTTCTTTTTTGTAGGTGGAATTCTTATCTATCTAATCATCTGTAGCAGCAGCTTTGGATCATAGTTAAAATAAAAAGTCCTATTGATTTTGCCTTCATGATGCTTCCCTATCACTTCCATCCCTTCCATTCATTCTGTCACTGCTCTGATTCAGGTCCTCAGTTCCTTAAATCAAACTTTTGCAAGTTTCTATTTAGCCATTTTGCTTTCTAATTTCTCTCCATTCCAGTTCATTCTAAACATTACTTTCAAAAGTATCATTTTTTCAGAAATATAATCTTATCACACTTTTATCTACTACAGAATCTCCCGTGTCTACTCTCCTTGCATTTGTAAGGAGTAAGTTTCAAGTTCCTTAGGAACTGCTCAGTTCAATATGGCGGCCACTAGCCATATGCAGCTATTTAAATTTAAATATAAACTTAATTAACAGTAAATAAAAGAAATTGAGTTCCTCAATCACAGTAGCCTAGTTTCTAATACTCAAAAGTCATATGTCATTAGAGATTACTGAATTGAACAGCTCTGTTCTAAGATATTTCTCTCATCACTAAAGTTTCTATTGGACAACCCTGTGTAGAATGTTATGACAGCCCTTCCAACTTATCTTTAACCATGTTCCACCTTATTTTTCCAGTCTCATTGTCTTCTACACAGTGTTAACATACCTCTGTGATCCAGTCATATGGATCTACTTATTGTTGAAAATGCCAGTCATTCGATCAACAGACTTCACTGGGTACCTTCTATATGCTAGGCACCAATCTATTGGAAGCACCACTGTGAATTAAAAACAAAACAAATCAAAAGCAAACTGCTGTCATGGAGTTTATGTCAGTGGGAATTATAAACATCCAAAATGATTAAAATGTAAAATATCTTGTGGCAAACTGTGCTAAAAAGAAAAATAAAATCTAGTAATGTGTAGAGAATGTTGAGTAGGTGGTTAGATGGGGTTTTCTGGAAAGGCCTTTTTGATGAAGGCATATTTCAGCAGAGGCCTGAATAAAATGAGGAAATGAAACACACAGCTCTCTGTGGTAAGTGTAAGCTATTCATTCTACTGCCTTTAAGCTTTTTGCTACTCATAGCTTTGTGGAAATATTAATAAAGGTCATAGCCTTATTAAGTGGTAGCCTCTTATCTTGCTCTAAAGATTTTTGGTTTCAAGCCAAAATGTAATCAGAATCACAGACTATTTAAGCTAGAGGCATCTATAGAAATCATCTAATCCATTTTGTAATTTTAAAAAGGATGTACCTACGATTTAGATAGGGTAATTGATTTGTTTTAAGTAACAAAGTGAAATAATGGTAAATGGCAATTAGAACCCTGGTCTCCTTGCTCTTAGTATTTTCTGAATAGGACTGAGTTTTCCAAATAAAGAGATCCAGATGGAGATGACATCTTGAACCTTTTAAGATTTCTTTAAAATGTAATATTTATTTAATACTTTATTTTGATTTTCTTCAGAAACTTGTTGATGTTGATATTCAAATGAACCATTTGTTTTTCTCTTTACACTGAGAGTCCCTATGGTCATTTGGAAGACATATTTACAATGAAATACACATGTAGTTATCTTTTAAATTTTACTTTCCCAATACTATAAAACATTTTTCGCATTATAAACATGATATACACAATATGTTTATATGCATGTGCATGGCGGGTATATGTGTATCTGTTATAACTCAAATATCAATTTTATATTCTGCCTTTGTATTCACAGCGTGTATTCACAAAACTCTAAAATTTCTTTGTGTGTAGTCTTAAAAATAGCATAAAGTCATGACTTTTAATTGAATTACGGCTTTATTCCCCCAATGGAATCCTGAGGCATTGCTTTAAGAACTCACAGAAGGTAGCCTTATGATATGTTTTCTAGAAGATCTTAAGAAGCCTTAAAAGTATTCTATGTTAAGTGAGGGCTCAGATTCCTCTCTTTTGTGGGGTGCAAGTTCATCACACATTCCTCAAGGTTAATAGCTTAGTAGTATAATTTTATTGCAGTCACTATATTGTCAAGGCATAGTAATCTTACAAGGTACATCTTTATTGAATAATCCTAAAAACGTTTCGAGCACCTAACTTCAGCTGTTGAGAATAGATACAAAATTATACATTATGCTCTATAATTTTAGGAAAAGAGATTATCTTCTTGCTACATTAATAAAGCTTTATTTTACATATATCTTTTCCATATAATCAATATCCATTTATCTTTCATATGTCCATGATTAAATGTCTTAAAAGAATAAAATATTTCTTTTGAAAATATACAGAATGATTTGTCAAAACTTCTAAAATACATTGTATGGTTCCAGAATCTGCTTTTCATGTTTTTTTTTTGGGTGTGGTATGTTCCTGATTCATTCAGTGTTTGTGCCTTAATTGTTGTATATCCATAAGGAAATTGAATATCAGTAGAGTATTTATTGCAGTTGAAGATATAGCAAAATATATAATTTTCTAGGAGGGAAATATGTATAAGTGAATGATAACACAGTGTCAGTGTAAAGCAGTCTTTTACTAAGGAAAATACATACCATTATTTACACCAAAAATAATCAGCAACGATTTTGCCCACAGGTGAAATACATTGGAGTGTCCTAATTTTGTATCATGTGTCCTTTCTGCCATTCTCAGGCTAATGGCAATCTTCATGACAAGCCTGATTGTACTGTTAAGCTCCAGAGGAATAAAATATATACAATTTAAAAGGAAAATGTTTATTTTTGCAAGCAGAAGATTATCAACAGAATGCCAAAATTAAAGGTCAGTTTTAGAATGAGCTCTCATATTATGGAGTTTACGAACAAATCATGTATTATATAAGAAAAGAAAAATCAATCATATACCAAAGTAGTGCTTTCAAAAAGTATTTTAGTTTTCTTATAGAGAAGTAGAAAAATGAAAAATACATGAACTCTTTCTTAACCCTAATCTATGTTTGTTTGTTTTTTTTTTTTTTTTTTTTTTTTTTTATGTGTTTTTTTTTTTTTTTTTTTTTTTTTTTTTTTTTTTTTTTTGAGACGGAGTTTCGCTCTTGTTACCCAGGCTGGAGTGCAATGGCGCGATCTCGGCTCACCGCAACCTCCGCCTCCTGGGTTCAGGCAATTCCCCTGCCCCAGCCTCCTGAGTAGCTGGGATTACAGGCACACACCACCATGCCCAGCTGATTTTTTGTATTTTTAGTAGAGACGGGGTTTCACCATGTTGACCAGGACGGTCTCGGTCTCTTGACCTCGTGATCCACCCGCCTCGGCCTCCCACAGTGCTGGGATTACAGGCTTGAGCCACCGCGCCCGGCCTTAATCTATGTTCTTTAAGAATTTTTAAAATGTTTCCTATGAGACCTAAAGAGGAAAGAAAGTGAAAAGTGTTTTTTAAAAATGGAGAGACTATGGGAAAATATAGGCAAATGGAGTACAAATAGAAAATATAATTATATTGAATAGCAGAAAAGAAAATAGTGCAAAACAGCCTCTCTATTCTTTTGTTCTTGGGATCAAAGCTTTTATTCCTGGTGATTGGTGGAATCCTTTTGGTTACTAATCTCTCTTGAACAAAATCTAAAATCAAATTAAGTCAAATTCTGTGCTATTACAAACCATCTCATCTCATAATGGGACTTTAGTATATTTCTCTTAATATCAAAAAATTTATATGGGCTAGGTAATTCTCAAAGCACCACATAAAGTTAAGGTATTTCTTTAGAAGAAACAAAATATATGTTCTTTTTCACATTTGTGTTTGATTTTCATTATAAAATTTGACAGAAGAACCAAGGAAAGAGAAAAGAGAAACCCCTAGAGACTTTGTATTTTCCTAGCTGACAAAAAAAGCATAACTTTTAGCAATTTTCCTTTCTCTATTTACTTTTTATAAGGTCTGACTGAAACCAGACAAGAAAATAATATTACATTCTGTTTTTGGCTTTTTACAGGATTTTTTTTCTTTTCTTTTTTCTTTTTCTTTTTTTTTTTTTTTTTTTTGCAGCTAAAAGAAAGGTTTGAAGTACTTTTACAAGGTTATTTCCAAGGTAATTTTTCTTTTATTTTTAAATAGCAAATTTTTCAAGAATCAAAACCAACATCTAGTCCATATTTACTGAATATAAAGTTCCCAGTGGTAAAATAGGCACAAAGTTAGCCTTGTAGACAGTGACTGAAAAATGTGGGGATGAGGAAAGGAAAGATTTGGAACATGAAAATTCTAGGCCTAAGCTGTGAGCCTTGGTTTTTGATGACGAGAGTTAGAGACACAAGAGAAATTAGTTGTATTATGACTGTGAACAACACACACCTTGCTTTGCTTTTGTGTCTACCTACATGCTTATACTCCTAAAAATTTATGGAACGGGCAGAAGGAAGAAAGTAAGGCTTCTTTTAATATAATCAATCCTATTGCCATCACAGAAGAAAATGTGTTACCTGTAATAGTGGCTTAACAGTCACAAAGTTTTCATCTTAACAGTGACAATCCACAGATTCAGATTTTATTACTCCAGGGAGCTATTTGGATAATTACTATGGAGGGTGCAGAAGTAAAGAATGTAATAATGCTATTAGTGTTCTAGTGAGTACTATGCTTAAGTGATACTCAAATTAAAGTGTTTGACTAACAGAACTCTTCCTTGAATTCCAGGTAGCCATGATCTTTGCATATACTTTTTGTAGTATGCAGTATCCTATAGTTTTGTGGTATGCAGTATCCTATGGTGTTATTTTCACTGAATAATATGTTTATATATAAAATACACCCATGTTGTTGCATGTGGCTTTGGATTTTCCCGTTTTATGCTGTATAGTATTTCATTATATGCTTATATCACAATTTATTAATCCATTTGACTGAGTATTTGGTTGTTTGATGGCAGGTATTAATAGTGCCGCTATGATCATTTCTACATATTTTGTAGCATACATTCACAAACATTACTATATATATGAAGCAGAACCATTGAGTCAAATGTATGCATTCAAAAGTTATTATAGCAACATATGCTTTCATCCACTTTTTTTTTTTTTTTTTTTTTTTATGGAGTCTCCTACTGTCACCAGGCTGGAGTGCAGTGGCTAGATCTTGGCTCACTGCAACCTCCACCTCCTGCGCCCAAGTGATTCTCTTGCCTCAGCCTCCTGAGTAGCTGGGATTACAGGTGCACACCACCATGCTCAGCTAATTTTTGTATTTTTAGTAGAGACAAGGTTTCACCATGTTGGCCAGGATGATCTCAATCTCTTGACCTCATGTTCTGCCCACCTCGACCTCCCAAAGTGCTGGGATTACAGGCAAGAGCCACTGCCCCTGGCCCTTATCTGCAGTTTTAATGATTCTGGGTGCTCCATATAGTAAGAATCAACTGATGTTTTCAGGCTTTATATTGTTGCAAACTGGAGGCTGTTTAGTGGTATTGTGATTTTAACTTGTAATTCATTGCTTACTAATAAGCTTGAACACCATTTGTGTTTATAAAGCATTTAAATTTTCTCTTTTCTTAGATTCTCTTCAAGTCTTTTGACCATTTAAAAAATTGTTTACCGTGGTTTTCTTACTGATATTTTTGGAATTCCTTTCATATTCCACTTATAAATCCTTTGTCAGTGTTATGTGTGTTGCAATTATCTTTTTCTGTGCTGTGACATCCTTTCACTTTCCTCATCTTTTTTGGTGAACACTTTAAAGAAAAAAACAAACTTACTTTAAAGCACTTTTGGTGTTTTGTTTAATTTCCACCCCCCAAGAATATAAAGATACCATCCTGTTTTACTGTTATCCTCTTAAACCTTTGCAGAGTTTTCTGTTTGCTTTTGCTTTTTATTGTTTTTTAACATATACGACTATAATCTACTTGGTGTTATTTTTGCTTGGTATGGTTGGTTTGGTCCAGTTTAATTTTTTAAATGTAGATACCTAATTATCCTATTTCTTGAGAAGTCTGATATTCCCATGCAATTCTTTTCTGACAAATCTACATTGCTTCTTTTTCATAAGTAAAATATCTATAATGCATGTGTCTGGGTTTAAGCTCTCCATTCTGTTTCCATGTTCCATTGTCTCTCTTTGTGTCAGTACCAAATTGTCCTAATTCTTGTGTCTTTATAACAAGCCTGAATATCTTACAGAGTACTTACTTTAATCCTGTGATTATTTTAAAAGATCTTGACCTTTGATTTCCCCATTAATATTTGAATTAACTGGTCAAATTCTACACATATACCCTAATAAATTTTGGTTTATGGTTGTACTAAATTAGTCTACAAATTAGGAAGATAATTCATATCTCTACTGTATTGACTTTTCCAATCCATGTAATACTATATGTCTGGATTTATTTAATTCTTTAAAATTCATCGATACAATTTTTTTTAAAATCTTGCATATTTGTGGATTTATTACTGATAACTTGATAATATTAATGACATTCAAAATTATTTTCATTGGTTTATTATTGGTACATATACTACAGCATTGCTAAATTCTTGCTAATTCAAATAATTTATTCCTTACTGGGATTTTATTGACATATAGTCTTATTATCTGTCTTAAAATTTGTATAAATTTTATTTTCTCCTCTTGCCTTACTACACTGATGGCAGATTCCAGCAAAGTGTTCATTAGAAGACATATTTTCTGGTTCTCAATTTTGTTCCCAATCTCAGAGGGAAAACTTTCAAAATTAAATACATTTTTGTAAAGCTCTTTAGATCTTCTAACTCTAAGGAATTTCTCCCTTAGAGTCTGGTTACATTTTTATAATGAATTAATATTGAGTACTACAATGCTTTGTCTGTCTGTATTGAGAATTCCATATTATTTTTAAAAAATCTTAAGATGGAAAAATACAAATATGGATTTACTAACGTTAAAACAACTTTCCTTTTTTGGCATAAATCGAACTTAGACATGCTATATTATCCTTTTATGTAATTCAGCAAATTTATTAATGCTTTTAAAATTATTTAAATATTAGTAAATTTTAAAAACTGCTAAGCATTTTGTTACATGAGTTCATAGGTGAGATAAAACTATACCTTTTCCTTTTGTTTTTCTCCTTGTCAGGTTGTGGTATAGAAGGTACGTATCCTCTTTTTCAGTTCTCTTAAATGATTTATATGTATTTAAGTTGTTTTTGAGATTTTAATAAAAATCTCTAATAAAGACATTCAAGCCTTCTGTCTTATTTCCAGGAACATTTTTTTAATTTAATACAATTATTTATTTAATTAATTGATTGTTGTAATTACTTGACTCAAATAGAGATAAATGTTAATGGTGTGGGAAATTTAGATTTTGCATGTTTGAAATAGTTTTGTGCACATGTAATTGTCTAAGGATTTGTCCATTTTTGGTAAAATTTCAAATATATTGGAATTTTTTATTCATAATTAACTATAATTTTGTGATGTCTACAGGTCATCTGTCTTTTTTAAGAGAAAAATAATATCCTAAGAAGTCTTACCACCTAGAAGATTTTTCTATTCCGTGTCTCCTTTGCCAGAATTTCTTCTTACAAGCCCTAAATCAATTATGGTTAAAGGTAATGTAATTACCTTCATTTGTTTTTAGGTGATGAAGTTTTTCTTCCTTTTTGATGACTTTACTATTGAAGTCTGAACACTTGAACAACTAAGCCAGCAATAAAGAATGGAGGTTAGGACTGGATTTATCTGGACAATCAACATTGTCTAACATAGAAAGAAAAGAGAAAGGAGAGAAAAAGTGAGTTTATTTCTTCCTTAAATTGATTGGAGTTGGAATCCCAACCCCTTGTAGATGGAAATGTCCTGATTACTTTTCCTGATTGCTTGCAAAATAGTGGTTCTTTATTTTTTATTTTGGTTATAATTTATATCTGAGGGATGATTTTAGTTTTTAAACCCAGTTGGGATGGTGTAGAATCAGTGGAGAATGAGCATGTAATATTTTAAGAAATAATGTCATATCTTTACCTGAGCCAGTTTGAAAGTGCACTGGGACTAGGATGAGACACTTGCTTTGTTACATTAGCATTGACGATTGTTAGTGGCAAAGAGGCGAAAACAATAATGGTTAAGAGATGATTGTAATTTATTTTTCTAAGTCTGTAGTATGTATATATTGTTGCTTAATTTCATAGGAAGATAAAAGAGAAAATGATCTTGAGAGCCCAGATTGGAAGTAGGAAACATTGCTTTTGTATACATACCATTGAAATAATTTATTTAAATGGCTACATCTAACCTCGAGAGACACATGCAGTGTAGTTGGACATGGAAGTAGTACTTCTATTATTGAAAACAACAGAATTTATTTTTTGATAAATAATTTGTAGTCTCAGCTCTACTGCCAGTCCTTGTTTAAAGTTAGTTTGTATATCAGAAAATGAAAAAAAAATAATAAATTCTTAGAACTGAATTTTGCAATACTTCTAGCAGTTTTCTATGGCACTAAAGAGTTATAATATGATATGCTTATAAGTAGAACAATGTTTCACAGTTAAAAATACCAAAATTCCTACCACTTGTATGTCTTAGTAAATATGTCATTTTGCAATGTATAAATCATTATATGTTTCCAATTTGCTTTCAAGTCTGGTATGTACTCTTGGTTTTGATGTGAATACCAGCCATTTCATCACGAGGTTGTCTCTATGTGGTGACAGTAGCAAGGTTTTCAATACTCAGGAAACTTTTATTTATTGGTGAAATAGTTCTTCACAAATGTTAAGTCAATTGAGAGTTTTTAGGTGGTTGTTGTTCTTGTTTATTATTTCTGATCTCTATTTTCACGGATGTATTATTGTGTTCTAATGAGGTAAGACTAATCTGACAGAATATGAATAAAATAGAAACCAGATAAAAGACATTATAAAAGTAAAAATACCTTGCAGAAAAGGAAACATCAATATTTAATATGTTCATTTGTATTCTGTAAAGTACATCTAAAGAAAGTACTCTCTAAGTTTCTTTGTAGATTTTGTACTGGATGAAACACTGTTGGCACATAAAATTGTTTAATTAAAACAAAAAAATCACCACTCTGTCATCATATTCTCTTCTCATTGTTATAAAAGCGCCATAGTGATTTTAATGCTTTACTCTTTTAGATATATTCATCATCAAATTAGGCTCAAATTTTGGGTACGCTGCAACAATGGGAATTCTGTTTTCTTCACTTAACCTAATCCAATATGGTTCTTAGAAGGTGTTTGTTTCAACAAAATATTATATGATAATTTTTGCCTAATATTTTCATCTCTTTCTTGAAACATTGATAATGAGTAAAAAAAGTTCATCATCCTCTCTCTTAGTCTTCTCGTAATTTTCTTTTTAATAGGAAGATGAGGGTATTGAGTTTACTCCTAGTGTTTATAAATCTTACAGGAAATTACCACAATTGCTAACTTAGTAAATAAGACCAAGATAAATTCTTTATTTATTTGTAGTTATTTATTTATTTTAATAGATTTTAATTTTTTGAGCAGTTTTAGGTTTATGGCAAAACTGAGTAGAAAGTACAGAGATTTTATTTGAAGTTTTTTATTTATGTTAATAAACTTTAATTTTTTGAGCAGTTTTAGGTTTACAGCAAAATGGAGTGGAAAGTACAGAGATTTCCTTTATACTTCCTGCACCCACACATGTGTAGCCTCCCCGTTATCAACATTGTCCAAGGAAGTTGTAATGATTGATGAACTTACAGTGACATCGTGATCATCAGCCCATAATTGACAGTAGGGTTTATACTTGATTTTGTGCATTCTGTGGGCTTGGATAGATTTGTAATGGCATATATCCACCATTATAGTATTCTACGGGGAAGTTTCACTGCCTTAAACATCCTTTGTACTCTGCCTGTTCATCTTCTGCCTGCCTAGTAACCCTTGGTAGCTACTGATCTTTTTGCTGTCTCCATAGTTTTGTTTTTTTCCAGAAAGTCAAATAATTAGGATTAAAGAGTAAATAGTCTTTTTAGATGGCCTTCTTTTACTACTTAGTAAATGCTTTTATGTTTCCATCATTTTTTAAGGCTTAATAGCTCATTTCTTTTTAGTACAAAATAGCACAGCTTTGCTTATATGTGCTACCACTTACTCATCCATTCACCTACTGACTGAAATCTTGGTTGCTTCTAAGTTTTGGCAATTATGAACAAAGCTAATATAAGCACCTTTGTGTATATTTTTGTGTGGACATACGTTTTAAACTTTTTTGTATAAATACCAAGGGAGCGTGACTTCTGGATTGTGTGGTAAGAGTGTGTTTAGTTTTATGAGAAACCACCAAACTGTTTTTCAAAGTGGTGTATCATTTTGTATTCACAACAGCAATTAATGAGAGTTTCTGTTGTTCCACATAGTAAACAGCATTTAGTGTTGTTAGTGTTCTGGATTGCGGTAGTTCTAATAGGTGTGTGTCATCTCCTAAGTGGTGGTATTGCATTGCTGTTTTTGTGGATTTGTTTAGAGATATATAATTTATAGGCATTTCTACAAAACAATGAAAAAGTTAACCAAGATTATATATTCTCTGTCCTAGTTTTGGTTTGAACTGAGCAATTTTTGTTGTCTATTATGTAGTAAAATTATTACAGTTAACCATATTTGTTTCAAATCAACTTAACTCTTAGTTTGATTCTTGGACATCTGGATTAGTAAAATAGTCCTTAAGTTATTAAGCCATAAACCAACATGCCTACTCTTCAGAATAATAGTGTTAGAAATATTTATAAAATTGCTAACCTAAGGGTAGTCATATTCAGTAATGACAAACTTTTTATAAAATTAAACATCTATATTATTTTGTTTTGGTTTTGTACTCTGCTATAAAGATGAGACCGAGTAATATATCAACAAAAGAGGTTTAATTGACTCACAGTTCCACATGGTTGGAGAGGCCTCAGGAAGCTTACAGTCATGACTGAAGGCAAAGAGGAAGCAAGGCACATATTACATAGTGTCAGGAGAGAAAGAGTGAAGAAGTAAGTGCCACGCTGTTTCTTTTTTTTTTTTTTTTTTTTTTTGAGATGGAATCTCACTCTGTCATCCAGGCTGGAGTGCAGTGCCATGATCTCAGCTCACTGCAACTTCCACCTCCCAGGTTCAAGCAATTTTCCTGCCTAAGCCTCCCAAGTAGCTAAGACTACAGGCATGCACTACCATGCCTGGCTAATTTTTGTATTTTTAGTAGAGACAGGGTTTTACTATGTTGGCCAGGCTAGTCTTGAACTCATGACCTCATGATCCACCCACCTTGTCCTCCCAAAGTGCTGGAATTACAGGCATGAGCCACAGCCATCAGAGCTCCTGAGAACTTCCTATCACCAGAGAACAGCATGGGGGGAACCACCCCCATGATCCAATCACCTCCTACCAGGTCCCTCCTTCAACATGTGGGGATTGCAATTGGAGATAAGATTTGAGTGTGGACACAGAGCCAAACCATATCAGATATCAAATAATCAAGCATTTCTTGCCCTCATGTAGTATTTTCTAACATAAACTTTTGGAACAAGCTGTTTTTGGCTCAATTAATCCTGGAGAATATTCATTTTCAACACTGAAAACAAATGTTTTCTCCTTACTCTTTATTCTTTATGATGATCAACCTAACATTTGCACTTAAAGTTCTAATCAGCCTGCAAAGCTTAATTTTTTCCTCCTCTTCTACTTTCCCATCCTCCTCCTCTTTGTTGTCATTGTCTCTCTTTCACAGTAGTAATTGCAGTGAGAAAACAGCCATGACAGCCCATTTTAATAAAAATGATGTATTTGATTAACATTTGATCACTTTAAAAAAAAATTACTTACACTACTTTTCAGCTCCATTTTATATTTTTATCACCTACATTCATAGCTGTCTTAACTATCAACGTATTTGCACCCTTTACTCATACCAACTCAACAGACAAGTATAATAACCAGGATGACTATTTATGTTATCCCTTTTATTATACTAGTTATTTTAGCAATAAGAAATATGAAGCCTAAACACTTAATTCACAGTAAGTTTCACTATGGGTCCTCACACTTTTTGGTCTGAAATTACATTATTAGAAGTTGTTGAAACCAACCCCAAATACTTTTTAAGACTTGTTTTTCTGCCTTTTATCTAACAGTGTTTACTATATTATAAATTGAAACAAACTTTTCCAAAATATTTTACTGCATATTAACATAAATATTATGGAAAATAATGTTAATTTTGAAACAAAAAAGTGAGAAAAGTGGCATTGCTTTACATCTATTCAAATTTCTTTAATGTCTGCTTTAATAGGAGATACATGGATTTCTATATCTGCTTCTGCATCTATCTGTTGTGATGTCATATGTCATGTAGGCTTTAGAAACTTCCCCTGCATTTTTGTGTGACAAAAAGAGTGTAAAAAGCAAATAATGCCATATTATTATAAAAAAATACTTCCAACTTTGTGGATCCCTTGAAAAAGTGTTGGAATCTCTTTGAGTCCTTTGGCCATATGGTGACAACCACTGCTATTGAAAAATATTGTCCTGCTTATTCAGTACATTTTGTTTTTCTCTCAACTTCACATCTCTTATGACCAATTGCTTGTGAATTTTTTTTCCATTTATTTTATTGCATTTTAAGTTTTGGGGTACATGTGAAGAACATGCAAGATTGTTGCATAGGTACACATGTGGCAGTGTGATTTGCTGCCTTCCTCCCCATCACCTACATCTGGCATTTCTCCCCTTGCTATCTCTCCCCAACTCCCCATCCCCCACCGTCCCTCCTCTATGTGAATTTTTATATTCCAGTACTAGACTAATAGATTTCTGATGATCCCTAGGTCAAAGTATGGTGTTAGAGATATCTCTCACTTTGCATGTATTATTCCTCATGCTAAGGAAGCTTTTACTAATCTTCCAAACATTACTCAGATGTCACTTTCCCTGTGATACATTAATCACTTCCTTGTCATTTTCTTTTTATGTACTTTGCCAATACTTTTATTATTACACAACCAATCAGGTATTCATTACAGTCTGCAAGGCAAGATGTATTTAAAATATTACTTTTTATTTTCCTTTAAATAAAGTTGATTTTTACTATTATACTCTACCTTTCTAAATTCACAGAAAATTATATCTCCAGTGTGATAGGTTCTCCTTCCCCAACCTAATGTCCATTCAGAATCTGAGGTGCCTGATTTGTGTCCAGAGAATGGGACAGGAGTTTCTGATGACTAGTGATGATCTATACTGACATTCTTTCTGCCTGTGCTTATAGTGGTCTATTTGACTAACACTTTTTAGCTGCTCCCATGCCATGCTTGAGGTGTCAGTTCTCTCCTGTGCCTGGTGACCCAGATCACGGCCATTCTTCTTTGAGGTCTTGAAGCGCTGTCTCGTTACTGTTTGGGTCTGTACCTTGAGGCCCCACCAAACTATTGTTTAAGGGAAACTCCACTTGCTTCCTGTTTTTCCAAGACCCTTACTATCTTGCCACAAAAACTATTATAAGCTCAGTAGATTTACAGAACAAGTGTTCCAAATTCTGACAAGCTAATTTTGATTTATTTTTAGTTATATACCTATTCTAGGTACAGGAGGCTTAAGGCTTACTACTTTCTTGATGAAGTGGCAGAAAAAAGGTAAAAATCTGGGAGAGGGAAAAGAGCAATAATTAATATACTAAAGTTTATGTGGCGGTACATATATTAGAGATGTTATTTTATTTGGTGAGTATTAACTTTGTATCCCTTTTCCCAAAATATGTATATTCATGCATGGAGGACACACATGCCAATACTAGATGTGAAATCCTGACGTAGGTAGATTCTAGTACCAAGCATAATGACCAGCATTTATGTAATAATACCTATGTACATGTTTGTTAAAGTAATCTAGAAAAATATAACTAAGGTATTTTTAACTACAAATACATTGTTTACATCTGAATTCTCTTTCCTTTTTTTGTTTTTAAGAGATAGGTTCTCATTATGTCACCCAGGCTGTAGTGCAGTGGCTCTTAAGAGGTGCAACCATAGTGTATTATACCCTCGAACTCCTAGACTCAAGCATTGCCCTGCTTCAGCCTCTTGAGTTTCGGGGATTACAGCCATGTACTACCACGTCAGCTTTGTCTCTTCATTCTCTTTGAAAAACGATGTAAGCTATAACTTGTTCATTATTATTTGAATTGAGAAATTGAAGGGCTAAAGACTACATATAAAATATTGATATCCTTCTTTAAAGGATTTTAATAAACTAAAGTTTTAATATACTAAGAACATTTACTGAATATCAAATCATTTCAGGTTCTTTACTGAGGCACTGATAGGAAGTATGCAATAGGTAGACAATATTTTTTCTGACCCAGAATTGTTTATAAAGTAAAATTACCTTGCCAGTGGTGGAAATTTATAGTGAACTAGCATACTGAAATATGCACACTAATCTATTTGTCTACTGGAATTTCTTCTGAGCATTAATTGAAATGATATTTTAAAATAGCTAGTACATTATGTCAGGGCTGTTAGGTTCTGTTCAATAAGTGGCAGCTATTTACTTTACTTTTTTATTTCTCTCTAACTATAGCCCTTGTGGCTGTATAGCGCAGCTAGCTATTGTGCAGCTGTGAGGAATACCAATACCTGCTGCTGCCAGTAGTCTTTGATGGATTATCTCATAAAACTGTCCTAGATTTCAAAAATTTGTTCCAATTTAGGAAATGAGTTAATATTCCTAATTGTATCATCTTTAATTGTGATTTTTACCATAAAGATTTTGTATATGGTATCACTATTGAAAATAATTTGTTTTACCTGATGATAAAACAAACTCATTGTGTTTATGTGCATGGTTACATTAAATATGTTATAAAGATCTCTTGTCTCTGAACTGGATCTAAATATGCTTTTCATTCTTAAATAGTTACAGGAATAGATTAGCTTTTCCTCTATTTTCTTTTTTTAAAAAAAGGTAGTTCTTTCAATTCCAGGGTTTGTTCAGTGATCACTATCACTGAAATTCTAAGATGTATTTCACTTCTACACTCACTGTTAACTTGCCTAACTTAGTTCATCTAAGCTTGTGTGCAGGTCAACTTTGACAAGTAATTTAGAAGGTTGTCATATTTGACATGAAATCTTCTGCGATCATGGATTTTCCACTCTATTAATATTGTCAACTCTGCTGTCTTCTGACATTCTAAAATAAATGTGAGCTGTATTTACTATTATTCAAAAGACAGTTCACTCAACACCTCTGAATGAAAAATATTTTACTGGCTAGTGAATAATGTTATATCCAAAAAATTTAGTGGAATGATCATTAAAATTCCCACCAATGTAATTTAATTGACGTTTCCTTTGGATATACTGAAAGTTAACTATTGCGTTTTTCTTTCTTAGGCTAAATGAATACAGCAATATTTTTTTAAAATCTCAAGTCAAGAGGTTTTAGGCTGCCTTTGTTTGTTTCCATTTTAAATCAGCAAATAATTTCTCTAGAGGTTGCAATATAAATGTACCATGGGAGGCAAGCCTCTTCCTACCCCCTACCACTTGATGGAGAGGGAAATCTCTTGAATGAGTCTTTAAATTAAGCAGAGGCTCTCTTCTAGAATGAAAGGTTTCTGTCAATGTAGTTCCAGGAAGTTTAACGCTTTGCAAGACAGTGAGTACAGCAATCTATTAGTCAGCGTAGAATAATGATTAAAAGCAGGTTCTTTATAGCTAGATGGTCTGAGTGTACAGTCCTGTCTCTACCACATGGGACCTTGATTAAGTTACTTAACCTCCCTATGCTTTTGTTTCCTCAATTGTGAAAGGGAGATAAAAATGAAGCAACTTCATCAAGTTGTTATAAGGCGTAAATGAATGAGTTTTCATTTCTTGTTTTTAAAACATTAGAAATTATAGCCAGAACACTCAGTAAACCCTATATGAGCTAATAATTATATAAATACATGAAGTTATTTATTACTAAGATATGCCAAGTAGTGGGTTTAGAGAAACAAGAGAGACAGACATGACTCTTGTTTTTAGGAAGATTACAGTCTGGACAGCAGGGAGTTGGTACACATGAATAGACTGAGACGGGAAGAGAGAGTGCCACAAATATTTGCAAGTCAGTATACTCTAATGACCTATTTTCCTGCATCATTTGTGTTAATTCCATATTCCTTACTTACCTGGCCACTGCTGAGGCTTCATTTTTTTGCATTATAAACAGTGAACTTATTCCATTACGTACCCCTCACAAGACAACTGCCATCCATCTGTTCAGGAATGAAGGTGTCCCCTGCTCATCTATGCATTTATTAATGCCTCAGAAAAGGAAAACTCTTAATCATTATTTCTTTTAATTTTTTATGATCCTATTAATTATTATGCTCTTTATTGATTTGTCATCATCCATATTTTTCTAGTATGTAAATTTCTAGCATGTTAGGGTAAGTACTTCTCTGTCTTAATCTCTTTAATTCTGCAGTGCCTAGGATAGATTCTAATATATGGAGGCACTTAGTAAGGAATACATGCATGCATGCATGAATATGCCTGTGTGCTCCTGTGTAAATGTTAATGTTGGATAGATTTCCAGAAATTTAAATTGCTTTGTCAAAGTTAGGTACATTGTAAATTTATGATGTCCCACCTAATTATCCTTCAAATGGATTTTACTAATAGACATTTTCATCAAATCTGTGTGAGAATGCACATTTCCATAAATTCTTACCAATACATGACCTTAGTTGTATTATCAGTCAATATGTGAAAAATATTTCTATTGATTTAATTTGTATATCTTTGATGATTCATAAATTTGAGCAGTTATATATTTTATATGTATATATGTATACATATACATACACACACCTTCACACACACACACACACACACACACACAAACATATATATATATATATATATATACTGTCCCTTTATATTTTTTTCTCTGTAAATAGTCTGCTCATTTTCTTATTTTAAAAAAATTATTTATTTGTGAGAAGTCATTTTGTTCTAGGAATGCTATTCATTATATGCTGATTTGTACCTTACAACCTTTATAAAATTTTGTGTAATATAGTATTTTATCTGTAGTTTCAATTATATTTATTATATAGTATATCTTCTTATTTTTTAATAACAACCTGTTTTTTTCTTCCAGTTCTTAAGCATTCTGTCTATTTTTCTTGCCTGCCTGAGTAGCTTATACTCCTATACCCTTTGAATAGGAATGGCAATCACCAGCTACCTTGCCTTGTCTTTGATCTTAGAGAGAATGTCTTAATTATGTTTTTATCTGTAAGTTACTTGTTTTTGCCAATAGATTTTTTCTAAGTTATGGATGGATATTTAGTTTTATCTCCATTTCTATTGAGAGAAATCATTGAGAGGAACTTATGATTTCCTTTCATTAGTATGCCGATATGATGTGATACATTATATTAATTGATTTTTAAAAATAAATAACCATACTTGCACTCCTGGAATGAACCCAACTTTGGTGTAGCTATTTTATTATTATCGTTTTTTAACCTTGATTAACTTCAGTTTGTCTGTTTTGCTTACAGTTTTTGTACCTAAATTTAACCAGGAGTTTTAATTTCGTCTTTCTTGTGATGTTTTCATTAGTTTTTAATTTCAAGTTTATGCTAATAAGTGACATTTACTTTCTTTTTACTTTTCTTTTAATTTCTTATTTTCTCTATATTAATATAACCATTAATTAATAATTCTATGTATATGTATATATATGTATGTGATTTCAACACCTGTGAATACATCCCCAAAATCATAGAGAAAATAATTGTTTTAGTACTAGTCTAAATTTTCCACTGATGTAAAATGCCATTTTCTTACCATATATTAAGAACATAGGCTTCTGTGTTCTTTTCTGTTTCATTGATCACCTTTCATCAATAATATATTCTCTTAATAATGACTTTTTGGTTTTGGTTTTTATTTTTATAGACAAGAGTCTTGTTCTGTCACCAGGCACCAGGCTGAAGTGCAGTGGCATAATCTTGGCTCACTGCAACCTCCGCCTCCTGGGTTCAAGCAATTCTCCTGACTCAGCCTCTGTAATAGCTGGGACTACAGATGCGTGCTACCACACCCAGCTAATTTTTGTATTTTTCAGTAGAGATGGGGTTTCACCATGTTGACCAGGATGGTCTCGAGTTCTTCACCTGGTGATCCACCCACCTCAGCCTTCCAAAGTGCTGGGATTACAGGCGTGAGCCACCGTGCCCGACCTGACTTTTTAAAATAAAAACTCTTTATAGCTAACAGACCATGACCCCATCTCTAACATTTTGTTTGGTAAAGACTATCCTATGGATTAAATACTTAAATGTAAAAACCTAAACTATAAAAACCCTGGAAGACAACCTAGGGAATACCATTTAGTACATAGACAAAAGCAGATATTTCATGAAAAAGATGCCAAAAGCAATTGCAACAAAGGCAAAAAATGACAAATGAGATCTAATTATACTAAAGCACTTCTGCACAGAAAAAGAAACTATCAAAAAAGTAAATAGACAACCTTCAAAATGGGAGAAAATTTTTGCAAACTGCACCTGACAAAGATCTAATATCCAGAATCTACAAGGAACTTAAATTTACAAGGAGAAAACAACCCCATTAAAAAGGGGCCAAAGGACATGAACAGACACTTTTCAAAAGAAGACATACATGCTGCCAACAATCATGCGAGAAAGCTCAACATCACTGATGATTACATACAGAAATGTTAATCAAAACCACGAGGAGATAACATCTCACACCAGTCAGAAGGGCTGGTCAAAAGAAGTCAAAATATAATAGATGCTGGCAAGGTTGTAGAGAAAAAGGAATGCCCATACACTCTTGGGAGTGTAAATTCTTTCAACAATTGTGGAAGGCAGTGCAGTGATTCCTCAAAGACCTAAAGATAGAAATTCATTTGATCCAGCAAACCCAGAACCCAATGCTGGGTATATATGCAAAGGAATATAAATTGTTCTATTATAAAGACACATGCATCCGTATGCGCATTGAAGTACTGTTCACAATAGCAGGGACATACAATCAACCTAAATGCCCATTAGTGATAGACTAGATAAAGAAAATGTGGTACATATACAGCATGAAATATTATGTGGTCATAAAAAAGAATGAGATCATGTCCTTCACAGGGACATGGATAGAGCTGTAGGCCATTACTCTTAGCGAACTAATGCAGAAACAGAAAACCAAATACTACTTGTTTGCACTTATAAGTCAGAGCTAACTGATCAGACCACGTGGACATATAGAGGGAAACAATACACACAAGTGCCTTTCAGAAGGTGTAGGTTGGGAGAAGGGAGAGGGTCAGGGAAAATAACTAATGTACACTAATCTGTACAACAAAGCCACATGACTGAAGTTTACCTATGTAGCAAATCTGCACATATACTCCTGAACTAAAAATTATAAATAAAAAAAAAATTATTGGGACTGGGCATGGTGGCTCAGCCTTTCTTCCCAGCACTTTGGGAGGCCAAGATAGGAGAATCGCTTGAGCCCAGTTGTACAGAAAAGAGTATCTTAGCTATGTTTTTGGCATTTTGCTCTTTCAAAGGAAGCTTATTTGAATTAGAATTTCAGATAATCTATCCATTTCTTGGGAGAGAATTGACATCTTCATGATGGTGTGTTTCTTTTTGTTTTCCATGAATATAAATAATACTTTAATTAGGGATTTTTAACTCTCAATATTAACATATTCTGCATTATGTAGTTTCTTCTTTTAAGTTTATATTTAGCATTTCACACTGTGTGTTGCTATTTATAATGCTATTTAAAATAAATTACCTGGCTGCTTCATGCTTGAAATGTATTTAGTTTTTGATAAGCCATGTTACCGAATGCTTACCACTTCCAGTAACTTACCTGAATATTTTTTAGTTTTCAAAGCTGATAATTACATAAGTTTTGAATCATTCAAATTTTGGTTTTTTTTCCAGTGATTTTCTTCTCTGCTTTTTTGTGACAGACCTCTGTAAGATTTTAAATAAAAGTTATGATAACAGGCATACTTATATTTTACATTACTTCTAAGTTAATGGTACTAAATGTTTCTCATTAAGAATAAGGTTTGCTTTGGGTGATTATATGAACATCCCTTTTGTCAGTCTAAGTGCCTTTCTATTCCTAGTTCACTAAGTTTTCCCTTGTTAACAATATTAATATGTATAAATTTCAGCAAAGACCTTTTCTACATTTATTGGGATGATTTTGTGTTTTTTCTTTTAATATATTAAGGTACACTCATATTTGTAAAATAAACTCAACTTGGTCATGTTGCATTTCTTTAGGCTACTCTTGGTTTGATGTGCTAATACTATTTTTAGGATTGTTGTAGGTATGTTCATAAATGAGACACATTTAGTTTTTGTATCAATTTCAAAGTAAGGTATATGTACTCTTATCTATTCTCTAAATTGGTCTCTATATTGAAATATGTAATCCTTGAAAATCTGTTTGAATTGGCTTTAAAAAACTCTAGACCTGTTGATTTGTTGGATTTTTAAAAAAATTCTATGCTAGTTTCTTTAACTTATTATAACACAAGTGAGGCTTTATTTTTCTCTTTAATAAGTTTGATATTTAAAAAGTATATATTCAATTTTATTTAACTTTTCAAAACTGTTGACATAAAATTTGTTTATTATACAATTTGATTATATTCACATCTCGACTATATCTTATGTACATGTCTTTCCATTCACCTAATAGAGGTTGTCATGCTTTATTTTTTTATTAGTCCAGCAAATATTTATCTCTTTTAGTTATTTTTTTTTGTGTATGTTTGTTATTGTTTAAAGAACATATGTTATATTCTTTCTTTTAGCAGGGAGCTATAAGAAAAGCAAAATCTTAGGAAAACATTAACCAATGTACAGAAAAAATAAAAGTGAATAGAGAAAAATTAATAACTATATATGATTGAAAACACCTATTTCTAGATTTTAAAAACTATGAAATCAAATTGAAAAGAGATTTACATAATGGAGGTCTTAAAATTTCTCAGATAATGTGAAAAAGCGTTAAAATAACCATCAGATTCAATATATGATATTCCTACTTAAGCCTATTTTCTCATAAGTATCCCTGGTAATTTGAAATAATGATCTACAGAAAAGGGGCGAAAGAGAAAAAAATAAGTCAGATTATAGAGTTTTGTCTATGAAGGACCTTTGTGATTGGCTTATTAGCACATGAAATTGGTTTGAAAGAAATGCATCCAAAGTCTATTCAGTTTTTGAGGAAATTGTTTTGTCAAAGAAATCCTGAGCTAGGAAAAAATACACTCAAAGCAATCCCCAGGCGCCCACATTTTCATAAGAAAGAAACAACTAGTGTAAGATAGATAGTCCCCAAGGGTAAAGAACTAGCAAGTGTTTCCCAGGGAGCAGAACCTGAGGTCAAGGAGAACAATAAACAAGGAAGTAATTTTTGGTCAGGAATGTGGGTCTCATTAAGGAACTTTCTCTACGGTAGGACTAATCATGTGTGTCTCAGTTGGAGTGCTTTGTAAGACCTACCCAGCATGATTGTATGGTTATTATTATCAGGCGTGTGTTCTGTGTTCTTTTTTCCTTTTCTTAAATGTAATTTTTCTACTGTAGTTATCTTATCCTTGCTCTACCATTGATAGCATACATATAACTTACTGTTTTTATATCATGCTTTGCAGGACCACAACAACTTCCAGTCATGATGGAGAGAAGTGTTCAATACCCACAGATCCTGAATTTTGAGCTGATTATATTAACAGGTAAGACTTAGTTTTGTCTAGGGAGTGAGTGTATACTATCTGAGGGAACAGGTACACCTGAATATTATCAAATAACTCTTTGCTAGAACAGTTTGTGCAGAACTTGCTTACTGCTCACCAACACCCTTATTCTCCTCTTATTAATCATAGAAATAGACATTTCCTAGCTTCTCTTGCTTTTTTGTGTGGACATTTCCTGAGTTCTAGCCAATGAAGTATGAGCACAGTTGATATATATCATTTCTAGACTTGACTCATGAAAAATTCCCATGAATGCTCCTTTAAGCTTTATTTGCTTCCTGTCTAGTGGAATGCAGAAGACAGCCAGGGAAGTCTTGGATGGCATAGGGTGAAGATGGCAGAGTATCTGTTGGCCATTTAGAGGAGTATTATTCTCTGATCTGTTTACTCTTGTAAACAAGAAATAAATTTCCAATATGTGCTATTTCATATTTTGAGTCAATTTGTTACAGTAGGTAGTGGATCTTGCCTAATAAAACCAAGACTATTGAAGAAGGAACAGTAAACACATGTATTAATAAATTCATCCTGAATGAAACATCATTTACTTCTTGCTTGACAGTATTATTTGTAATCAATTTTACAATAATACTTGTATAACTATGTGATCCTAATTCAATATTTAAATCACTCAAATTATTTTTTATGGTGAAAACAGTAAGTTTTAACTCAAATATTTAAATTCAATATGAAAAGTGCTACATTAAAGGAATATTGCTGGCTTCTGTCAGGATCTATTAAAGTGCATTTTATCAGGAATCTGTCCTCATTTCCTTTGCTTAGATTTTTCTCTATGTTGGTTTTATTTCTGCACATTCTCTGTGGTAAAGATGGCAACTTGCTGACTTAGTCTAAGAATGCCTTAAATTCGTGTATTCTGGCAAGTAGAGTTCTGCTTCTCCAATATCTCTTCCAGCTAAGTCTAGAAAGGACTGTAATTGGTCTACACTGAGTGACATGCCAATGTCCAAAGGGATGAGTATGGAAAATTTCATGACACACTCCTAATTTTGTGGTAGAGTACACATCAGAACCACACAATGAGTCAGTCCTATTTATGAAGTAGAGGTTCATCTCTCAGATGAAAGGGAAAAATTTGTAAAAACAAAAAAGATGTTCACTAATGGGGACGTATCCGCATTTCACCTGTAACTACAAATGCTCAAAAGTAGATTTGCAGTTTTCCCAGAGTATCATGGATTTAAAAACAAGCAAGGGATCATAAGGTAATATCCTAATTACCTCTCTCAACTTTCTGTTTAATCTCTCCTTACCTCAAAATGAGAATATTTTAGCAGCAGGAGAAGGATTACATTTTCATTTATAGACCTTTTTCAGGCACTAATGTAGGATTGAGTTTGACCTGGTAACAGCGTTCTATCTCTAAATACTGTAATTCAGGAGTTGTATCATAAATGAAATTTATTTTATATGATATCATACAGAGAACAAATGTACTTATTTTTCTCATGTAATTATGTAATCAATTGTTCCAACAGAATTCGTTGAATAGATATCTTGGCATTTCCCTAATTATTTGTAAAGTCATTGCTACCAGATACAAATATTTGTATATGAGGATATGAATCATGGCTCTCTAATCTGTTCATTATTTGCTTGTCTATTCCTGTGCCAGTATCTTATAATTGGTACTAATATAGTATTCTGATACTGACAGGATGAAGTTCTCCTAATACTATAGCTTTAAATTTGTCTTTGTTGTGCTTTTCTTTTTATTCTTCCGTATAGATTTGTGGTTCACTTATCAGCTTTGAAAATCACTTTTGGGAATTGAATTTTAATTGCATAAAATTTGTAGACTAACTTGTAGAACATTGACATTCTTATGACATGATATGAATTTCCACATTCTTATAACCATGGGCGTGTTATTTATTTTCACTTTTGAATATTATTATGGGTTTTTAGTAATAAAAATAACAATAATAACTAGTTACATGGTGGTTACTATGTGACAGATGTTGTCAATGTTCCATCCATGTATCACCTTACTATATATTCTTATGGCAAAAGAGCATTATTATCTCCATTATACAGATAAGAAAACCAAGGCACAGAGAGCTTAAGTAACACATGCTAATTTGATTTTGAAGCTTTATTTGAATCCATGAAGCTTGTCTCCCAAGTTTGAAATCTTTACCAGTATCTGATACTGCCTCCCTAAGAACTTTGCCCAACTTCTTAGTGATTTTACCATTGGCTTAGTACTTTGGATTTTCTAGTAAACAATAATATCATGTGTGCATAAAGCAAATAAATTAAAATTTTTAAACTACTCATTTGTACTTGCTTTTATAAAGCCTTAGCTCTTTTCAACAAAATATTGATTACCATGGGTGACAATGGTACGTCTTGTTTTATACCTAATATTAAATAAAATGCTACTAAATATAAACGGGATGCTTGCTATAAGTTTTAGTAGTTAAATACTGTAAAGTTATTTCTTGTGTATTTTCAAGAATGTTTTATTTTAAATGCAGATGCAATTTCTCTAAAAGTACTGTTTAGTACCTAATATTTAAAAAATGCTTCTCAATATTAGTACTAAATGTCAGTGAGATGCTTGCTCTAAGTTTTAGTAAACTACAAACTTATTTATTTTCTATTTTTAAGAGTTTCTTCTTCTTATAAATGCATGTGCAATTAAAAATGTCTTATTTGCTTTTATTTTCTAATATGAAAAGATTTTTGCTTTCCTGAGATGAATGCTATGTTCTCATGAAAGATTGCAGAGTCAAAAAGCAGTCTCTGGAGTTAAGACTTTTGGGTTTTAGGACCTCCTATGGCCCTTTAATAACTATGGGTCTTAGGAGAGTTACTGAACCTTCATAATGGGTACCAATCCTAGATCCTGGCAATAGGGATCCTTCTCTAGGCCATGCCTTTCCACGATCCTTTGCATGACAATCACAAAAGGTATTATTAGATCTAATTCATTGGCTAACACTCCTCAGGTGTCTCTAATTGTTATGGTGGTAAGTGTTTACTAGACTCTCAAAAATGTATATGTATGTTTATATAGTTACATATACACATAAATGTGTATATATATACACTGACATTTATCATAAATTTTATTGATAAAAAGATTGTGTAACACACAACTTACAAATAATAATAAAATATTCAATATTATGTATTATAAATTCTCTATAGCCAATTGCTTTTCACAGAATGTTTTCAATGACTTTTGAGGAACTCCTGTATATGGAGCCAACCTACAAGTGTATTCACTAACTAATAAGTGTAGTCCTGATGTGAATGTTGGTTGATGTTTTTATTTACATTAATAAGACAGTGAAATAACAGACATGTATTTGAACATCACTTGTCCATCAGAGATGTGAGCAATTTCTTTCAGAAGTTGCTTCTGAATCAGATAATAGGTTTAGAATAATGGAATAATATTTTCTCATTTTTCTTCTATTAGCAAGGTAATGGCTACAGACAAGACACAGTTTTAGGCTTAATGCATGTGATTAACATTTTCTCTATGACTTTTTAAAGTTTAGACAACAAAACAATAAATCAAACCCTGATTTACAGTATTTGCCCTGTTTTTATGTAAATTCTTCCAGCATGGCTAATTTCAAGCTTCTAGTGTGGGAAGAGATCCACAATAGCACACCATTGTATGGTATTACAGATTAGATGGAGATAAATAATCTCAAGAGAATATAAAACAGCAAATTGCATTAAAGTTATTAGGAATTGGTGAATTTTGAATATTTCTTTACTTTTAATATAATTTATTTAAATACAAGTTTATAAAGTTTAACTTCTAGTAGTATTTATGTTAAAAGTTGGTTTGCAAAATTTTTGAAAATTTAACAGTTCTTTAGAGCCTGTGTGAACACACTCTAACACATACATCCCTGGCACATCTGCTGGCAGAATTGCAGCACTCACTGCTGCCATATGACAACCCATAGCACTAAACATGTGTTTTGCCACACCTTTAAGGTTCCAGAAAAACACTCTCCACATCTCTTGGCTTGTGTTTTAAACCAAAAAGGTGACCACATTCATTATGAAATGTATAGATTGGGCTGCTCCCTCTGTTGGAGATGGACTTTGCTCTTGAGCACAAAGAGGATTTGAGTAGCTGAAGTGCAAAGGAAAAATAGAAGACACATTAATTAACTTGCCAAATATTTTCTTTAGAAAGGACCAGAGCAATAGGTTTTGCATAATGGCATATCAAGTTAAATAGTGTAGAACTTTTTCAGTGTTGCAATTCATGGTTTGGAGTTATACATTCATTAACATGGTATTCACAGAAGTTACACAGAGTAAAAAAAGAAACATTTTGCAACTCTTAGCAGTTGAAATTGTCTTGAAATTGTATATGTGTACGACACAGAACGTATATGACATGAAAAACCTTCATTGACAATGAAATGACCATTGAACATGAAATGACCATTGAACATTTAAATTGCAAATGCATTATTTTATAAAATACACATTAATATTTAATTAAAATTTAAAAATAAATGCATAAAATTACATTGTATTGAAATAAGCATTTCAAACTTGGATATTTATTAATTGTAACTTGTATTTTATCTTTAAGCTATTTTGTATAAATCTTTACTGAACTATGACATACTTTGATAAAAAGTACACTAAATTTAAATGTTAGGCTCAAATTTTCACACAAAAAAGCACATCTGTGGAACTACCACCTGATGTAGAAACAGAACTTCACCAGCATTCCAGAAGTGTTCTACATTATGCTGACCCTTTAGGAGTCACTGTCAGTTCCAAAGGATAATCTTTATCCTGATGTCTTACACCAGAAGTTACTATTGCTGCTGCTGCTGCTGCTTCTTTATATGTATGAAACTGTACAGCCTGTCTTTTTTTGTGTGTCTTGATTCTTTCCCTCAGCAGTATGTTTGTGAGATGTATTCATGTTGTAGCACAAAGATTTAACAGTTCATTTCCTTGCCATATAGCAATCCATTGCATGAATATATCACTATTTCTTAATTGTGTTATTAATGGACATTAGAGTTATTTTCCTACTTCGTATTAAATATAACTGCTATGAATATACATTGTATATCTTTTGACAAATATGTTTTTAAATTTCTATATGTGTGTGTATATATATATATGTACATATATATATACACATATATATATGCAGAATGGTAATATGGAATCACAGTACAGGTGTGAGTTAAGCTGTGGAACTACAGCCTAACAATTTTATGAATAGTACCAGTTTGGACTTTCATCAGCAGCATATGAGAGGTCAAATTTCTCTATACACCTGCTAACACTTAAAACTAGTTTCGTTTTTCATTTTAATAGCATGGTGGATATACAGTGGTATTGCACCTATTTTTCTTTGCATTTCTCTATTAACTATGACTCATGAATTTCAGCATTTTTTATATAAATAAATTTGTCATTTGGATTTTTTTTTGAAAAGTCTAAGTATTTTTCCCTTTTGTTTTCTACCTTTATATGTAGAATGGTAACAGTGGAGTCACAGGGCATGCGTGGGTTAAGCTGTGGAACTACGGCCTAAAAAATTTATGAATAATACCAGTTTGAACTTCCATCAGCAGTATATGAGAGGTCAAATTTCTCTATACATTATACATCTGCTAACACTTGAAATTAGTTTTGTTTTTCATTTTAATATCATGGTGGATATACAGTGCTATTGCAACCTATTTTACTTTGCATCTCTCTAATAACTATAATGAATTTCTGTATTTTTCATATATAAAAATTTGTCACTTGGATTTTTTTGAAGAGTCTAAGTATTTTTCCCTTTTTTTTCTACTTTTTCATATTGGTTTTTAAGAGTTTGTCTTTATTTCATTTACGTTTTGGTTGGATATAACATATATTCAACAAAATTAAATATTTGACATAAATATTGAAGACATTGATTTTAATATGCAAATATTAAATAATTTTTCCTTTTTTATTTTTCTTTTGAGACAGGATCTTGCTCTCTTGCCTAGGCTAGATAGCAGTGGTGCAATCATGTCTCACTGCAGCCTCAACTTCCTGGGCTCAAGTGATTGTCTTTCTCAGCCTCTCAAGTGGTCAGGCTACAAGCATGAGCCATCACTCCTGGCTAATTTTTTAAGGTTTTGTAGAGTTGGAGGTCTCATTATGTTGCTCAGGCTGTTTTTCATCTCCTAGACTCAAGCAATCCTCCCAAAGTGCTGGGATTACAGTTGTGAGCCACCATGCGCAGTCTTTTTTTCTTTCTCAATAGTGTATTTCAACCAAATAAATTTTAATGTAACCCAAGGTACCATTTATAATACTATTCTTCTTTTTCTTTCATAAAAAATCTTTGATACCCAAGATCAGGAGGATAGTTGCCTACATTTTCTAATAAAACCCTTGTTGTTTTATCTTGCATACTTAGATCTATAGACCATCTGCAGCTCTGCAGCTGAGTTTTGTTTATGATATCAGGTGTTAAGATTCATTTTTAATGTAACTGTCTAGTTGATTCAGTGCCATTTTTAGAATTATCTTCCTTACCTAATGTATTACATCGTTGCTTTATTTTATTTTATTTATTTTATTTTTTTAATTGCATTTTAGGTTTTGGGGTACATGTGAAGAACATACAAGATTGTTGCACAGGTATACACGTGGTAGTGTGATTTGCTGCCTTCTTCCCCCTCACCTATATCTGGCATTTCTCCCCATGCCATTCCCCGCTGTCCCTCCCCTATTTCTCTCCAACAGACCCCAGTGTGTAGTGCCCCCCTCCCTGTGTCCATGTGTTCTCATTGTTCAACACCCGCCTATGAGTGAGAACAACTGGTGTTTGATTTTCTGCTCCTGTGTCAGTTTGCTAAGAATGATGGCTTTCAGATTCATCCATGTCTCTACAAAGGACACGAACTGATTGTTTTGATGGCTGCATAATATTCCATGGTGTATATGTGCCACATTTTCCCTGTCCAGTCTATCATCGATGGGCATTTGGGTTGGTTCCAGGTCTTTGCTATTGTAAACTGTGCTGCAATGAACATTTGTGTGCATGTGTCCTTATAGTAGAATGATTTATAATCCTCTGGATATATACCCAGTAATGGGATTGCTGGGTCAAATGGAATTTCTATTTCTAGGTCCCTGAGGAATCGCCACACTGTCTTCAACAATGGTTGAACTAATTTACACTCCCACCAACAGTGTAAAAGTGTTCCTATTTCTCCACATCCTCTCCAGCATCTGTTGTCTCCAGATTTTTTAATGATCGCCATTCTAACTGGCATGAGATGGTATCTCAATGTAGTTTTGATTTTCATTTCTCTAATGACCAGTGATGATGAGCACTTTTTCATATGTTTGTTGGCCTCGTGTATGTCTTCTTTTGTAAAGTGTCTGTTCATATCCTTTGCCCACTTTTGAATGGGCTTGTTTGTTTTTTTCTTGTAAATCTGTTTTAGTTCTTTTTAAATTCTGGATATCAGCCCTTTGTCAGTTGGGTAAACTACAAAAATTTTTTTCCCATTCTTTTGGTTGCCAAATTCACTCTAATGACTGTTTCTTTTGCTGTGCAGAAACTGTGGAGTTTGATTAGGTCCCATTTGTCTATTTTGGCTTTTGTTGCCAATGCTTTTGGTGTTTTGGTCATGAAGTCCTTGCCCACACCTATGTCCTGAATGGTTTTGCCTAGATTTTCTTCTAGGGTTTTCATGGTGTTATGTCTTATGTTTAAGTCTTTAATCCATCTGGAGTTAATTTTAGTGTAATGTGTCAGGAAGCGGTCCAGTTTCTGCTTTCTGCACATGGCTAGCCAGTTTTCCCAACACCATTTATTAAACAGGGAATCCTTTCCCCATTCCTTGTTTTTGTAAGGTTTGTTAAAGATTGGATTGTTGTAGATATGCTGTGTTGCCTCTGAGGCCTCTGTTCTGTACCATTGGTCTATATCTCTGTTTTGGTACCAGTACCATACTGTTTTGATTACTGTAGCCTTGTAGTATAGTTTGAAGTCCAGTAGTATGATGCCTCCACCTTTGTTCTTTTTGTTTAGAATTGACTTGGCTATGTGGGCTCTCTTTTGGTTCCATATGAAGTTTAAGGTGTTTTTTCCAGTTCTGTGACAAGGTCATTGGTAGCTTGATGGGAATAGTGTTGAATCTGTAAATTACTTTGGGCAGTATGGCCATTTTCACGATATTGATTCTTCCTAACCATGAACATGAAATGTTTCTCCATCTGTTTGTGTCCTCTCTTATTTTGTTGAGCAGTGGCTTGTGGTTCTCCTTGAAGAGGTCCTTTATGTTCCTTGTTAGCTGTATTCTTAGGTATTTTATTCTCTTTGTAGCAATTGTGAATGGCAGTTCATTCTTGATTTGGCTTTCTTTAAGTCTGTTATTGGTGTATAGGAATGCATGTGATTTTTGCACATTGATTTTGTATCCTGAGACTTTGCTGAAGTTGCTTATCAGTTTCAGGAGATTTTGGGCTGAGACGATGGGGTCTTTGAGATATGCAATCATGTCATCTGCAAACAGAGATAATTTGACTTCTTCCTTTCCTATTTGAATACACTTTATTTCTTTTTCTTGCCTGATTGCTCTTGCTAGAACTTCCAGTACTATATTGAATAGGAGTGGTGAGAGAGGGCATCCTTGTCTAGTGCCAGATTTCAAAGGGTATGCTTCCAGTTTTTGTCCATTCACTATGATATTGGCTATTGGTTTGTCATAAATAGCTTTCATTAATTTGTGATATGTTTTGTCAATACCTAGTTTATTGAGGGATTTTAGCATAAAGGGCTGTTGAATTTTGTCAAAGGCCTTCTCTGCATCAATTGAGATAATCATGTGGTTTTTGTCTTTGGTTCTGTTTTGTGGTGAATTACGTTTATGTACTTGCATTTGTTGAACCAGCCTTGCATCCCTGAGATGAATCCTACTTGATCATGGTGTATAAGCTTTTTGATGTGCTGTTGCAATTGGCTTGCCAGTATTTTATTGAAGATTTTTGCATCTGTGTTCATCATGGATATTGGCCTGAAGTTTTCTTTTCTTGTTGAGTCTCTGCCAGGTTTTTGTATCAGGATGATGTTGGTCTCATAAAATGATTTGGGAAAGATTCCCTCTTTTTGGATTATTTGGAATAGTTTCAGTAAGAATGGTACCAGCTCCTCTTTGTACGTCTGGTAGAATTCAGCTGTGAACCCGTCTGGACCTGGGCTTTTTTGGGTGGTAGGCTCTTAATTGCTGCCTCAACTTCAGACCTTGTTATTGGTCTATTCAGGGTTTCGACTTCTTCCTGGTTTGGGCTTGGGAGGAGGCAAGTGTCCTGGCATTTATCCATTTCTTCCAGGTTTATTAGTTTATGTGCATAGAGTTGTTTGTAATAATCTCTGATGATGGTTTGAATTTCTGTGGAATCTGTGGTGATATCCCCTTTATCATTTTTAATTTCATCAATTTGGTTATTCTCTCTTTTCTTTTTTATTAATCTGGCTAGTGGTCTGTCTATTTTGTTGATCTTTTCAAAAAACCAGCTCCGCTAGGTTTTGAGTTATTTTGATCTTGCTCTTCTAGCTCTTTCAGTTTTGATGATAGGGTGTCAATTTTAGATCTCTCCTTTCTTCTCTTGTGGGCACTCATTGCTATATATTTTCCTCTAGAGACTGCTTTAAATGTGTCCCAGAGATTCTGGTATGTTGTGTCTTCATTCTCGTTGGTTTCGAAGAACATCTTTATTTCTTCCTTCAGTTAATTGTTTATCCAGTAAACATTCAAGAGCAAGTTGTTCCGTTTCCATGAGGCTGTGTAGTTCTGAGTTAATTTCTGAATTCTGAGTTCTAACTTGATTGCACTGTGGTCTGAGAGACTGTTTGTTATGATTTCCGTTCTTTTGCATTTGCTGAGGAGTGATTTGCTTCCAATTATGTGGTCAATTTTAGAGTAAGTGTGATGTGGTTCTGAGAAGAATATGTGTTCTGTAGATTTGGAGTGGAGAGTTCTGGAAATATCTATTAGGTTTGCTTGTTCCAGGTCTGAGTTCAAGTCCTAGATATCCTTGTTAATTTTCTGTCTCGTTGATCTGTCTAATATTGACAATGGGGTGTTAAATTCTCCCACTATTTTTGTGTGGGAGTCTAAGTCTCTTTGTAAGTCATTAAGAACTTGCCTTATGTATCTGGGTGCTCCTGTATTGGGTGCGTGTATATTTAGGATCATTAGGTCTTCTTTTTGCATTGATCCTTTTACCATTATGTAGTGTCCTTCTTTGTCTCTTTTGATCTTTGTTGCTTTAAAGTCTAATTTATCAGAGATGAGAATTGCAACTCCTGCTTTTTTTTGCTCTCCATTTGGCTGGTACTGTTGTTCCTTTCTATGTGTAGAGCCTCTTTCAGGAGCTCCTGTAAAGCAGGCCTGGAGGTTATGAAATCTCTTAGTTTTTGCTTGTTCATAAAGGATTTCCTTTTTCCTTCACTTATGAAGCTTAGTTTGGCTGGATATGTAATTCTGGGTTGAAAGTTCTTTTCTTTAAGGATGTTGAATATTGCCCCCCCCTCTCTTCTGGCTTGTAGGGTTTCTACTGAGAGATCTGCTGTGAGTCTGATGGGCTTCCCTTTGTGTGTAACCCAACGTTTCTCTCTGGCTGCCCTTAGCATTTTCTCCTTCATTTCAACCCTGGTGAATCTGACAATTATGTGCCTTGGGGTTGCTCTTCTTGACAAATATCTTTGTGGTGTTCTCTGTATTTCCTGGACTTGAATATTGGCCTGCCTTGCTAGGTTGGGGAAGTTTCCTTGGATAATATCCTGAAGAGTATTTTTCAGCTTGGATTCATTCTCTTCGTCACATTCAGGTACACTTATCAAACGTAGATTAGGTCTTTTCACATAGTCCTACATTTCTTGGAGGCTTTGTTCATTCCTTTTTACCCTTTTTTCTCTATTCTTGCCTTCTTGTTTTATTTCATTGAGTTGATGTTTGACCTCTGATATCCTTTCTTCTGCTTGGTCAATCTGGCTGTTGAAACTTGTGCATGCTTCCTGAAGTTCTCGTGTTGTGTTTTTCAGCTCCATCAATTCACTTATATTACTCTGTAATTTGTCCATTCTCTTTAACATTTCATCAAATCTTTTTTCAATGTTCTTAGTTTCTTTGCTTTGGGTTAGAACATGTTCTTTTAGCTCACTGTAGTTCCTTATTACCCACCTTCTGAAGCCTGATTCTGTCATTTAATCACACTCATTCTCCATCCAGCCTTGTTCCCTTGCTGGTGAGGAGTTGTGAACCCTTGTAGGAGGAGAGGTGTTCTGGTTTCGTGTGTTTTGATCCTTTTTGCACTGGTTTCTTCCCATCTTTGTGGATTTATCCACCTGTCGCCTTTGTAGTTGCTAACTTTCAGATTGGGTCTCTGAGTGGATGTCCAATTTGTTGATAATGAAGTTATTTCTGTTTCTTAGTTTTCCTTCTAACCATCTGGCCCCTCTTCTGTAGGGCTGCTGAGGTCCACTCCAGGCCCTGCTTGCTTGGGTATCACCTGCTGCAGCTGCAGAACGGTAAGGGTTGCTACCAGTTTCTTTTTCTGCTATCTTTGTCCCAGAAGGATACCCGCTAAATGTCAGTCTGATCTCTCTTTATGAAGTGACTCTTTGGATATACGGGGGTCAGGGAGCTGCTTGAGGAGAAAGTCTATCCTTTAGATGAGCTCAAGTGCTAAGTTGTGAGCTCCATTTTTCATTTAGGGCTGCTGGGCAGGTACGTTTAGTTCTGCTGCAGCAGAACTCATAAACACCTTTTTTTACCCCAGGTGCTCTGTCCCAAGGAGTTAGGGCTTTATTTATGAGTTTCTGTTGTGCTGCTGCCTTTTATTTTCAGGGCTGCCCTGCACAGCAAGGAGGCAGCCTAGTCACTGTCTGCCTGCAGAGGTTTTGCTGAGCTGCTGTGGGCTCCACCCAGCTGTCGTGTGAACTTCCCTGCAGTCCTGTTTATATGGGTGTGGTTAGAACTGTCTCAGCATTTGTGGCCCGCCTCTGTAATGGCAGACTCTTGCTGTAATGGCAGGTTGCCTTGGCAACGGTGGGTTGCCTCAGCAACAGCGGGCTGCCTCAGCAATAGCAGACTACCTCCGAAGTGGTGGAGTGCCTCGGCAATGGCAGACACTCCCCCACAGAGCTGGACCGTCCGGGGTTCAGCTGTGCTTGCTGTGAAACCCTCAATCCAAAGAGTTTCTGATTGCTCTTCTTTTGTGGGGGTGGGACCAGCCGGCCTGATCACCTGGCTCCCTGCCTCAGAGCCTTTTGTTTTTTAGTTGAACAGTGGACTCTTTCCCAGGTGTTCCAGTCGCCTGTTGAAAAGGTGCCAGGGTCTATGTGATTTCCCCTGCGGCAACTCACTGTGCAGGCTTAAACAGCGGTGCTGAGATTCCTGGGGCTGTTTGTTTGTTTGTTTTTGCCTGGGAATCACCTGGCCTGGATCCCTGTTTCAGACCCCTTTTTAGACAGATGAGTGGGCAACTGCGCCTTCCCAGGGCTCCAATCGCCAGCTAAAAGGGCACCCGGACCAGTGTGTGTTGTACAGAGAACTGCCGGGCCGGGGCACTGCAAAGCAGCTGCAGGGGCCAAAACAGCCATGGGGACCTAAACAACCGTGCCGGCCAAAACAGTCATGCTGGCAATCCGTGGGGCTCCTCCACCTGGGAATCTCCTGGTCTGTGGGCAATAAAAATTCATCTGGAAATGCGGCGTCCACTCACCCTCTGTGCTTTCACTGGGAGCTGCAATCCTGAGCTATTCCTAAATGGCCATCTTGGAGTCTCTCTGACTTTTTATTTTTTAATTGTGCTTTTTATTAGGCTATTCTTGTGTTCCTGTGAGGTAGCTGCGGGCTGACTGCACGGCTGGAGAGACGAGTGGCGGCTTCGCTCTGCTCCCTGCCTCTGGGAGAGAGGGAGCCCTATGCGGAGAGGCCCTCTCCTGTGTGCTGGGGTATTTTTGGGGCAGGAGGAGTGGGCAGTCATGCTGAGGCGGTCTCCTCTCTCTCCCCGGCAATCTCCGTGCTGCACCTGAGCGTGAGTCCTCCAGGCTGGGGCCTCATTGCTTTATTTTTATGTGACCTTGCATGTATCTGTTTCTAGACCCTATATAAATACTTTAAAAATATTTTTTTAGGCTTGTTAAAACAGTTTGTAAGTGGTGGTAGTTAATAATAAGTCTTGATACCTGGTAATGTAAGTTATCCCGCTTTCTCCTCTGAGATTGTCTTTTTACTCTTTGCTCTTTACATTCCCATATATACTTTAGAAACAGTTTGCCAAGTTCTATGTAGACACACAAGGACCCACACAGGCATCAGTTTGGATCCTGATTACGATGGCATTAAAGCTATATATGAATTTGGAGAAATTTGTATATTCAAATATAGGGAATCCATGAGCCCCACACATTGGTGCTCCAGAATGTAGGGATCTATGAGCCCCACATTTGGCACCAGAATGTAGGGAGCCAGCCTTACATCACCCATGGGCATCCCAAGTTCGGCGGCGACAAAGGAATGAGAAAAAGACAGATTAAGAGAAAAAGTGGGACTGCAGGCCATCACTTTATTACTCTGGAGGTGACAGTGAAGGTCCTGAGCTCTGATCATCCACACTATTTATTGATTACAATCACTTTGATCTACAGGGTAAGGGTGGAGTGATGGTGGGATGAATCAGTGAGCCGGAAGTAAATCATTGAGCCTGAACTGGAGTGTCATCCAAAGATTGATAACAGTGGCGATTTGGGAGTTTTGTAGAACAAGAACATGTGGTTTCCTTTAGCTTATTATATATGTACAGCTGGTGGAACAGGGACCTTGCAAGAGGCCTACAAGTCTGGCTATGTCATAGTGATACGAAGGGGTTTTATGTCCTTGAGCACAATGTTTATGGTAACAGAGCCTAGGTCACCCTGCACCAGAACATGAGGCATGGAGAGGCCTTCATCCTCAAAGTCCTCCTGCGGCCTTTCGCAGTTTGTTGTTCCTTGTTTATATGTTACTCATAACGAATTTATGTTGGCACTCTGTAAGTCCTTTCTCCTTTGCAGCTTTTCCCGACAATCAAATGTGCTTCCAATTCATGAATGTGCTATATTCTTCTAGTTAAGATTTTGACAGATACCTATTACTAACTTCATGAAGTTTTCAGTGTACTAGTTTGCACATTTACTTTTAGATACTTGATTTTTTATGTTGTTAAAATTGTATTATGTTTTAAATTTTTATCTTTTTACAATTTCTTATGCTATATAGAAAATCACTATTGGTTGTAATATGTTGCCTTTGTATCCTGAAACCTAGCTAAAGGCACTTATTAACTACTTTTTTTTTCCTTTAGACAGGATCTTGCTATGTTGCCTGTGCTGGTCTGAAACTCATAGTCTCAAGCGATTCACCTGCCTTAACCTCCCAAAGTGTTGGGATTACAGGTGTCAGCCACCGTATCTGGCCTCACTTATTAATTTTAATATTTTGAAAATATTTTTAGAGATTCTGCAATCCTAGTCATGTCACATGCAAATAATGAAAGTTTTATTACACATTTAAAAAATTTTCAACTTCAGCCACTGTTTAAACCTCTCCTGTCTGATTGCAGTTGTCTACCACCTCTTGTGTAGTGGTGAACAAATTTTGGATAGTGGGTATCTTTATATTCCTTCTGATTTCAGAATTAAATCTTTAAAAAATTCATTATTAAGCATAAGATTTTTAATAAATAATGATTTTTAAATAGTATCAAATCATTTAAAAATCTATTGGGATAATATTTTCATGGTTAATGTACCAAAATCTATAATTTTCAAATGTTACGCAAACTTAGCATAGATGGACAGAACCCACTTGGTTGTGATGTTATTTTCCTCTCACATTGTTTAATGCAATTTAAAAATATTTTATTTAGAGTATTATCATTATCTAATGAGAGAGGTGGTTCTGTGATTTTTCTTTCTTATAAGACCCTTCTCAGGTTTGTGTTTGCAATTTGGAATATGTTGGAAATATTTCTTTCTTTCATTGTCTTCCGGAAAAGTTTATATAAAATTGATGCTATTTGCTTCTTAAATTTTGAATTTGACTACTGGAGCTTTTTGTACATGAAGTCTTATTTGTAGAAAGTGTTAAAAATGGGTTCAATTTCTTTAACCATGTTAGAGTATTCCAGTTTTTCTTTTCTAAGTTGTGTTTTCCAAGGCATATAACCGTTTCACTTATATTTTAAAATTTAATAAAGTTGAAAATATTCTTTAATTATATTTTAATGTTTACAGGATCTTTAGTGTTCTCATCATTTAAATTGATATTGTCTCTTTGTTTCTATTTCCTGGACTAGTTCTGCAAATAACTCATTAAAATTGTTAAAAATTCATATTTTCAAATAAAAAATCTTTCATCTTAGATGA
>NW_016107420.1:1141035-1186350 GCF_001604975.1 Cebus imitator
GTTACCCAGGCTGGAGTTCAATGGCGCGATCTCGGCTCACAGCAACCTTCGCCTCCTAGGTTCAGGCAATTCTCCTGCCTCAGCCTCCTGAGTAGCTGGGATTACAGGCATGCGACACCAGGCCCAGCTGATTTTTAGTATTTTTAGTAGAGACGGGGTTTCACCATGTTGACTAGGATGATCTCGATCTCTTGACCTTGTGATCCACCCGCCTCGGCCTCCCAAAGTGCTGGGATTACAGGCGTGAGCCACCGCGCCCAGCACATTTTCTGTTCTTTTTGTTTTACATCATCTTTTTGTGCTTGTTTACAGTTTTATTTTTAACATCATTTTATATTCAACCTTTTTCTTTTCTTAGTTTTAAGTCATGTCTGTTAAAAGCAGCAAATATATGGGAATTTTTACCTCAGTTTGAAAATATTGTATTTAATTGTAGTACTTATTTTCTTTGTATTAAAGAGGTGATATATCATTTAAATGTATATCTATGGCTTTATTGTATGTATTCTACTTATTCCACTTTTGTCTTTCTTTATACTGTCTTTCTTTTGGGTAAATTACATTTTTTATTATTTTATTTTCCTTTCCAGTGTTGCATTCCTTATTACATCCAATTTAGGAAATAATTTGGTCATTATCTCTTCAAATATTGCTCCTCCTTCACTCTCTTTAACCTCTTCATTGTAGGTTTCTATTAAACATTTATGTCCCATGAAAATGTATCCAGTCCAGGTTACAATTCAAAAACACACATGACTGTTTTTTCTGAAGTTAATACCCTATTTTCTAGGAAAGGGCAGAATTGCTTTATTCATAATTACACTATCATCATAAAGAAATATATTCTTAATAGTAAAGATTTAATAAAATTAATACTTTTTATTAATACTTACTGCTTTGCGATAAGTGAAAATGGTATTAAAAAAAAAAAAACAACTATATGGGAATTTTAATTGTGGGTTCAAGGTGTGAAGCAGAGTGCAAATGTGAAGCTAAGTGCAGCTTAGTGCCACTGCTTTAATTTGTGTTATCGCACCAACGCTTTTAACCACCATTGCTGTTGCACCATCTGTGCAGATGTCAACACAATGGAAAAGGTAAATGGCATCTTAATATTATGATGAAAAGATTTTTCATATATGCAGATGACGTTTTAAGAAATTTTATCTTAATCAGGGTTGAGCCTGGTTGAGGTAAGGTTATTTTTTTAAGAGTTCCCTGCTCTCCCTTTAGCCATTTTTCTTGGGTGTAGCTAGTCAGGAATTGCAATAAATTGCAACAAAAGTCTGGAATATTCCCTGGGTCCTTTGCTTAGCTGGACCCTAACCATAAATCTTTGACTCTTCAGTGTTAACTGATAGTAGAAAGCTCCCTTATTTCAATATGCATTCAACTTAGCTTTGTAATCTTCTAGCTCTTGTCACATCAGATTTTTAGGAATAAAGGTAAATCTGACAGCTTATTTAATGCTGCTCAAATCTCCAATTTTATCTCTCGCACTGGAGACTGCTTAAAGTTCTTCTGATGTCTTTTTTTTCCTCAGCAGTGGTTCTGTCTCAGCTAAGCCTGGATTTTCAATCTCTTGCGGTGCCCACTTTTGGTAAATACCTCTTGGAAAAATGTATATGTAGAATGTCAGCTCAATTTTCTATGATATTCTTCTATCCAGAATGTTGGCCCCTCTGGTCCTTCAGGCTTCTGAAGCTTCTTGATTTTCTTTAGGAATTTCTTTTTTCCACTTTGCTTGGCTTTTCCTCTTGTTTTTCCGTAATAGTAGTACTGAAAGCTATTATATTCTGTTCAGAATATATTGATTGTGGATTTATTTCCTCTTAATCTGATAAAGATGATATTACTTCAGTCTCTACAGTGCTGTATTTCTGTATATCCTTCTATAATTTATTCTGGGTGATTATGTCTTTTGAAACAGGTCACTATTTTTTCTTTCAAAAAATAAATATATTATTTTAATTATCTATTGAATTTTATTTTTAATAAAAATATATTGATTTCATTTTTGAAGTATATTTTAAAAATCACTTTATTATAGTGCCCTTTTTCTTTAAGGTACCTATTTCTTACAATTTACTTAAAACATATTCATTTCATAATCTCATGATTTTTACCATTTAGAGTCATGAGATCTCTAAATAACCTGATGGCTATGTCTTATGATGAACTTTCCTAGTGTTTCATTCCTTAAAGGAGATGGTGATTTTTTTTTTTTTTTTCTGTATCCTTTTCATTTGAATGTTTTACTTTAGGTGGCCCTTTGTTCTTTGGATTGCAAAAACTTTGGTAAATTTTTTTTTCTTTTTTCTTTATAATCTTTTTGCTGAAGTCCTTAGTTGTCTCACCTTTCCAAGACTGATTTTATTTTAATTTTGTAAATTAATATTTCAGCATCAAAAATATATTTCAAATTCAGACTTCACACTATGCATGGATCAAGATATGAGTTTTTTTCAGGTATATTTTTAAACACCTACTCGCCTAAGTAAGAGGTAGGAGAAGGCATCGAAGTAGTTTTTTCACCTTTACAATTTTTTTAAATCAGGAAAATATTACTTTGGAGCCTACATCTGTCAGATTCAGCCTACCACCTCATGCTAGCTCAAGGTAGTGCTCCCCATCTTTATGAGCACATTAAAACACAATTCAGAGACTTCTAAGGCGTATGCATGAACTCAGATCTTCTTAGACCATTATATAAGCTCCCTTTCACAGCAAAGGCCTTCAATTTCCCCTGTACTTCTGGCCTTTGCTAAGTTTTTTCCCCCTCTTACTTCTTTACTTATTTTCAAAAAAAAAAAAAAATTCTTTCCCTTTTTCTTTTCTCATTTTGAAATCAGCTATGTATTTTAAAACATTTTGACATTAAATTTTATCCACAGTACCTATATGTTTGCATTAGGACTATAGGAGTACTTTTCTAATTAGCTTAGTGTACCATGCTGATGGACGTTTTGTTCACAACTTCATTTCACTATTACATTGTCATATATCTCTTGTGACTTTGCTAGCCTGAGGCAAATTAATTGCATCCCATGTATTGCTTCTATAATAAATTGTTAGAGTACCTGGAAAATATAATCTGAAGATTTTACTCCTCCCAGCATTTCAGTTTATGTCCATTATTAATTTTTTTTCTTTTTTTAAATTATAAGTTCTGGGATACATGTGCAGAACATGCAGGTTTGTTACATAGGCATACATGTGCCATGGCAGTGGTTTGCTACATCCATCAACTTGTCATCTATATTAGGTATTTCTTCTAATGCTATCCCTTCCCTAGACTCCCAATCCCTGACAGGTCCTGGTGTGTGATGTTCTCCTCCCTGTGTCCATGTGTTCTCATTGTTCAACTCCCACTTTTCAGTAAGAACATGAAGTGTTTAGTTTTCTGTCCCTGTGTTAGTTTGCTGAGAATTATGGTTTCCAGCTTCATCCATGTCCCTGCAAAGGACATCAACTCATCCTTTTTTAAGGCTGCATAGTATTCCATGGTGTATATGTACCACATTTTCTTTATACGGTCTATCATTGATGGCCATTTGGGTTGGTTCCAAGTCTTTGCTATTTTGAATAGTGCTGCAACAAACATATGTGTGCATGTGTTTTTATAGAATGATTTATAATCCTTTGGGTATATACTAGGTCAAATGGTATTTCTAGTTCTAGATCCTTGAGGAATGGCCACATTGTCTTCCACAATGGTTGAGTTAATTTACACTCCCACCAACAGTGTAAAAGCATTCTTATTTCTCCACATCCTCTCCAGCATCTGTTGTTTCCTGACTTTTTAATGATTGCCATGTTAAATGGCATGAGATGGCATTTCATTGTGGTTTTGATTTGCATTTCTCTAATGACCAGTAATGATGAGCTTTTTTTCATATGTTTGTTGGCTGCATAAATGTCTTCTTTTGGGAAGTGTCTGTTCATATCCTTCGCCCACTTTTTGATGGGGTTGTTTGTTTGTTTTTTTGTCTCATAAGTATGTTTAAGTTCTTCATGGATTCTGGATATTAGCTCTATGTCAGATGGATAGATTGCAAAAATGTTCTCCCATTCTGTGCATTGCCTGTTCATGCTGATGATAGTTTCTTTTGCTGTGCAGAAACTCTTTAGTCTAATATATCCCATTTGTCAATTTTGGCTTTTGTTGCCATGCTTTTGGTGTATCAGTCATGAAGTCTTTGCCCCTGCCTATGTCCTGAATGATATTGCCTAGGTTTTATTCTAGGGATTTTATGGCTTTAGGTCTTATGTTTAAATCTTTAATTCATCTTGAGTTAATATTTGTATAAGGTGTAAGGAAGGGTTCCAGTTTCAGTTTTCTTCATATGGGTAGCCAGTTTTCCCAACACCATTTATTAAATAGGGAATCCTTTCTCTATTGCTTGTTTTTGTCAGGTTTGTTGAAGACCAGATGGTTATAGATGTGTGGGCTTATTTCTGAGGCCTCTGTTCTGTTCCATTGTTCTATATATCTATTTTGGTGCCAATACCATGCTGTTTTTGTTACGGTAAACTTGCAGTATAGTTTCAAGTCAGGTACCATAATGCCTACACAAATAAACTAGGAAATCTAGAAGAAATGGATAAATTCCTGGACACATACACCTTTCCAAGACTAAACCAGGAAGAACCCTGAATAAACCAATAATAAGTTCTGAAATTGAGGCAGTAATTAATAGCCTACCAGCCAAAAGAAGCCTAGGACCAGAAGGATTCACATCTGAAATCTACCAGAGTTACAAAAAGGAGTTGGTACCATTACTTCTGAAACTATTGCAAAGAATAGAAAAAGAGGGACTCCTCCCTAATTCATTTTATGAGGCCAGCATCATCCTTACATCAAAACCTGGCAGAGGGACACAAAAAAAGAAAATTTCAGACCAATATCCCTGATGAACATCAATGCCAAAATCCTCAATAAAATACTGGCAAACCAAATCCAGCAGCACGTCAAAAAGCGTATCCACTATGATCAAGTTGGCTTCATCCCTGGGAGGCAAGGCTGGTTCATCATACACAAATCCATAAATATAATCCATCACATAAACAGAACCAATGACAAACACCACACGATTATCACAATAGAGGCATAAAAGGTCTTCAATAAAATTTAACACGCCTTCATGCTAAGAACTCTCAATAAAGTAGGTATTGATGGACATATCTCAAAATAATAAGAGCTAGTTATGACAAACCCACAGCCAATGTTATTCTGAATGAGCAAAAACTGGAAGGATTTCCTTTCAAAACCGACACAAGAAAAGGATGCCCTCTCTCACCACTCCTATTCAACATAGTATTGGAAGTTCTTGCCAGGGCAATCAGGCAAGAGAAAGAATTAAAACATATTCAAATAGGAAGAAAGAAATGAAGGATATTCACATAGGAGGAGAGGAAGTCAAATTGTCTCTGCTTGCAGATGACATGATTGTATACTTAGAGAACCCCAGCATCTCAGCCCAAAATCTCCTTAAGCTGATAAGCAACTTCATCAAAGTCTCAGGACACAAAATCAATGCGTAAAAATCACAAGCATTTCTATGCACCAATAAGAGACACACACAGAGCCAAAACATGAGCGAACTCTAATTCACAATTGCTACAAAGAGGATAAAATACCTAAGAATACAACTTACAAGAGATATGAGGAACTTTTCAAGGAAAACTACAAACCACTTATCAAAGAAATAGGAGAGGACATAGACAAATGGAAAAACATTCCATACTCATAGATGGAAAGAATTAATATCATCAAAATGGCCATACTGCCCAAACTAATTTATAGATTCAATGCTATCGCCATCAAGCTACCATTTCCTTTCTTCATGGAATTAGAAAAAACTACTTTAAATTTCATATGGAACCAAAAAGAAAGGCTGTATAGCCAAGACAGTTCTAAGCAAAAAGAACAAAGCCGGAAGCATCATGCTACCTGACTTCAAACTACATAATTTCTTAATAGTTTCCAGCAAAAAATATTACAGTGCTTGGTAGGTATAATAATTCCCCCTAGTCCCCCAACCTGCCCAACCCTTACCTGCAAAGATGTCCGTGTCTGAATTTCTGTAACCTGTGGATGTGTTAGGTTACATGGCAAGGGAGAATTGACATTGTAGATGGAATTATAGTTGCTAATCTTTTGACCTTAAAATAGGATTTTCTTGATTATACTAATCTGTCAAATGGGATCAAAGGGTCATTTAAATGTGGAAGTAGCAGGTAAAAGTGTCAGAGCCTGAGTCAGAAAAATAGATGCAATGATGGGAGTGAGGTTAAAGTAATACAGTGCAAACACTCAGCCTGCCATTACTCACTTTGTTGATAGAAGCAAACCACAATACACGGAATACAGGCAAACTCTAAAAGCTGGAACTGGCCATGAAATAGATTTTCCCTAGAGCATCCATAAAGGAATGCTGCCTTGCCAACTCCTTAGTCCTGTAAGACTTTTGTCAGACTTCTGAACTCTAGAACTGTATGATATTAAAATTGTGTTTTAAGGCACTAAGTTGATGGTAATTTGTTATAGCAGTAATAGAAAACATACACTGCCAATCCCCAATTTCTGTTTTAATCTAAAATATTTTGAATGTCTAAGCAGACATATATCTTCATGCCATGGAAAACAAAGGATTAATAAGAGATAGTATTCCTTAGCAATTACCAATCTACAGTAATAGAACACTGCCAGCTTTTAAAGTGTGGCTGTTATAGTTTAAGGGTTTCTGGTTTCTAAACATGCAGTGAAAGAAGGGAAAAGCACCTTTCTACTTTCTTTGCTGTTTGTGAAGCTCATCCATGGTAGATGTAAAAGAGCAATTAGATATTTTTTTCTTCATGAAATTTTTTAGACATTATAATTAAGGTAAACTACTTACAAAGCAGCAATAGTTTTACTTTCAAAACAGTAAGTTTTGGGGTTTTTAAAATATTTTTTATAGGTATTTAGTGTGAACTGGAGAGAGCCTGACAAAAGCTATTGTCTTGTTATAATTTTAATTGTAAATTGAATATATTTCACAAAATACCAACTGGGGTAGCATGTTAAGTAGTATCAATATGTGCCTATGGATTTGTATAAGCATATATTTTATCATGATAATTCTGGCAAACTAAATGGCATCAGTATGTAATCAGAGTCAAGGCTTGTTTTAATTTAGATTCTGGATTAGAAAAAATCAGTACATAAATTCAGACCTAAGAATGTTTTAAATTGCATTATTTCTTTTGAGATACTGAGACATTATTACCTATTTATATATCAAGGAGTTTAAAATAATCCTGACATTTTTATGTCTATACTTTAAAAAAGCTAGAGGTTCCTCCATCTGAAGTGCTCTCTTATTCTGTCTCTGTTTCTTCCTCTCTCTTGTCCTCATTTATTAAGTGCCTTGTGAGCAATTTGGGCATCGTCCATCACCTCTAGATATTTTTGTGGAGGACATCCATCAGTTACATTATTCCGATTAAATATGTGTTTGGAGATTGGAAAAAGAATGTTCTTTATTATTTCTAATGCTTCCATGATCCCCACTCCCTTGTTTAAGAACAGAGTGAAGTTCAAAAGACTGCTTTAACTCCCTTTTATTATTTTTTAAAGGTAAATATAAACAATTTTGGTAATACAAATATTTTATCTCCATAGACATAGAATGTGGTCTTTTAAATTGAACATGTCAAAATGAATTAAAATGCTGGAATATCCTAGCTGTGGTATTAATTGATTAGTATTATACTGTTACATTGATTATGTCAATGACTCATAAGCTCTGCCATTTCTGCATTCATTGGCAACATAGCTGATTTTTAAAGGACTATTTCTGGCTTCATTGACATTTGTAGTGGCCACAGTTCCTTTCAGTCACTTGCTCCCTTTGATGATACTTTCTTTATTGGCTCAGTGGTAAAAAATATCTTCAGTATTCATACATGAGCACTCTGAACACAGAAAAACTCAGACATTGAAGCAATGGACCATTTAACTTGCTTAATTATAATAAGTCAAATGGCGAATTTAAATGATGCACTTAAGTTTTAAATTATGTTTTTCATTTGTGGGTTTAGCAGAGTCTTCTTTCAGTTTAAGAGCGAAGCAGAAATTCTGCCCCCTGCAAAAATTTGAAAACAAAAATATGAAAAATCTCCTCAAAAGATCAAAAGAAGAAGAAAGCAGCCTACTTGGCCTTAAGTTGGTTTATATTTTTGAGCCAGACATGAATAAGCAGAAGCAGCAATTATAGTTCATAGATCATTCAAAACAAAGTAAACATTATTTATTATTGCTTTTCAATTAGGCATTTTTAAAATTGATTTTATTGCTTACTGATTATTTCACAGTCATGCCACATTAGTAGACTTAGACTACTTCTTGTGTTCAAACCAGTTAAAATGTATGGATTATATTTTAACTTGCATTCTATTTCAAGTGCAATAATGTTCTGAAAAATCTTTATATTTCCTCTTAGGAAAAAACATATCAATTTCAGCCACCAAGTACCAATTAGTATATGATTCTTTCAACATTTTGGAAATCTAATCACTTATCAATTTTCTGTCACATTATAAACAAAAACATGCAAATAGTATTTTAGTGCATTTCCATGTATGTAAATTTTTTATTAACTGTTGTGGCTATCTTATGCATAAAATGTAATCATAGAATATCAATTTAGCTCTGAAACACAAATCTCTGTACATAGGTATTCATATACTAGAAGTAAAGTTATTTTTCCTTTTTTAATTGACCCAGCGTTAAACTCATAAAACATATTTCTTGTATTTAAACAAAATTATGATGCTTTTTAAAGATAAACCCATAAAACCTATTTCTTTTGTTAAAGTAAAATTAAGATGCTTTTTAAAGATGATAAGGCAGACATTATTCAAGATGTATAGGGACCATTGCAATGGGATTTTTTTTAGGGGTCAAGGGAAATTGGGCTCTATTCCAAATATAGCATGACCAAATGGCAATTTCTGGCTAAGTAGTTAGGTTGTTGTTGGTGGATGGAAAATTACCAAAAAGAAACATGGGTAAGAGGAGAATCTAACTAAACTTACCTAGCATGGTTCTTTTTGGACATAGGCCACAGTGATCAGACATTACCTGGAGATGGCAGAGGATAAGGAGGCAGATCAGATGTCTAGAGTGATAAGAAATCAGCAGTTGGGGGTTCTTGCTAAAATGACTTATCAAATATTGAGCTAAAATTGGATTTTACAAAGAAGTGCACCTATGGGCATAGGAAAAACTAAGGTTCACTTAAACAGAATCTGTGACTTGATGAATATAAAAATTTTATTATTTATACACAGAAGCAAAGGACAATGTACCATACATCTTAATTTCAAAACATTACCTCTGGTTGTTTGGTATAAAGTACTAATTTTTAGAAAGGATTCTGCAAGATCACGAAATTTAAGAGGACTCTGTAGAACAAGACTTGGGCAAGGACCAATGTGAGAACAATCCAGAGAAACTGCCTAGTTGGAATGTTACCACTGATTCTACCTTCAGCTGACTCTTCTTGCTGCTGCTGCTGTCCTTGTTATACTTGACTCCGGCACAGATGGCGCAAATAATTTCTAGCTGGACTTTGTATCTTTGCATAGCTTTCTCATATTTCACATTTTGGATCCTAGGTGTGCAGAATCTTAGCGGTCATTCATGGGCCAATTCCCCAATTTGTACCCACCAAGGACAGTCAAAGAGGACCATCTTTCCTCCTTTAATCTGCGTCTCAGATCATCCCTCCTTCAGGTAAAATGGACAACTAAATGTATTGTTTGAAATTCTGGCGATGGGAAAACATTTCCTTCTCCACTGTCATTTAATGCCACCTAAATATGATGGGACTGCTGTCTGTATCTGGATGGTATCAGCCTGTGGCACCATCCTTAAGCTGGGTTTGAATTTGGAGAGTTAGGGGGCCATAGTTGTGATCTGAGGGCGAGGCAGTGCAGCAAGAATAGATGAAACTGAGAATGTGAGCCTGTTCCTCATGCAACTTAGCTGTGCCTGCAGGGCATTCTTGGTTTCTATTCTTTATATACTACTTCCACTTGGTATTGAAGTATTGCTGGTATAGGAGAGGGAATGTATCTTTTCCTTCTACCCATCTTAGGTTCATTGAATGAGGCCCCTTTAAGAAAATACAGATTAACAAAAGGAAACCATACAAATTTACTTAATATAAATTTTATGTGACACTGTATCCTTCATAAAGAAATGAAGACTGAATAAACAGTTAAACCTAGGTGGCTTTTTTATAGTGTTTGATGAAAAGTAGAGCATCGTGGAGAAATATGGGAGGAAGCAGGTATGAGCTAAAGGTAAGAAATGTAACAAGGAGGAAATATAGCAAGACTTGTTAATTTAGGTTTCTGTGTCCCTCTTTCTCCAGAGATAATAATACTCCTATCCTCTGGATATAAAAAGGGTACCTTTAACTTGAGAATCTTGTGACTGGCCTCAGGGGAAAGTCAGAAAAGCCTTCCTAGGTTTTGTGACCTTCAGGGAAGAAAGGTAGGGGAAAGTCACAGAGACCTTTTCACATTCAATTTCTCAAATTCCTTCCACTTAAAATACTTAATATACCAAAATGTCATATTTTGGGGTAGCATGTCCTGAAGCTCATCACTGGTCATGTCTATCTTTATGGTTGGTAAATCTTATGACACCTAACTGATGATGGACAACTTAGCTTATGTAGTCCTTGGTTGACTCTCTGCTGGAAATGCAATCAGAATTATTTATTTGCCGTGAGGCTGTGGCTTTTCTCTGACACCAAAGTTACACTTACTATGATTCTATCTTGCATGGAAAGCATTATATTCTTGTAAAGATACTCACTGTAAAATTATCAGTAGGATTGAGTTGTGAGTTTTCCTCCTTCACAGCCTGGACAAACTGAGGAAATTCTCTTCCAGCATCCTCATAATGCTTTCCAAATGACATAACTCACATATGCCATTTAAAATTTAAAAAGTAATATTAAGAGACCTAACCACATGTCTAGTGATTGAGAATCTAAAATCATACCTTTTGTTTTAGCCATTAATTATTAATTTGATAGGTGGCATTGGCCAATTATCTTATCCTTGAATCCTTATCATTAAAGTGAATTTTCTTATATTTCTGAGGTTGTGAGGATTTCCTATTTAATGATTGAAGCATATTACAGCAAACACTAAGATGTTTACTGTCATTAAACAACAGATATTTTTTCCTGTTGATTCATGTAATTAGAGAAAATAGGAATTTGAAGGCAGCTTTTATACTGATCAAAGGGTTTCTGAGTAGGTCAATTTAAGAGAAAGAACTGAACAAATTGGGCTGGCCGAGCTTGAGTTTTAGTTACCTTTAGTCTGCACTAAATAAAGTGGTGTCTTTAGGAGCTGCTGGATAAATTTTAATATGTGTGTTCTCTTTGTCATTTTTATAAATGAGACTTAATTTTGCTTAATTTACTTCCTTTTGCATTTTTTTCATGATATGTTAGATCCGTGCTGTTTATGTTAATATCATGAACCCTATAGAAGCTAGTCAAGTATAAGAGAGCTTTAAGGAAATAATATTGAAGGAGATGACCATGTGGTTTTGTGGAAAGATCAGTAGGAAACAGTAGCAGAATTTTGGTTAATCATGTTATCGGAATCACTGCCCTTCCTTATTGGGTAAATTAAGTCTGTAATGGTCTTGAGAGGAGAGACATGTCCTGCTGAGTTATAAAGGGTTGATGTGGAGAAAATTAAGAGTTTGACTATTGCAAGTGAAATTAGTGGTTTACAATTTGCAGTTGGTCAAAGATAAAGATAAATATACTTGTTTGGATACACAAATCTATGCTAACTATTAGTATCAATCCCATAGCAATTTTCCTTTAAGGACAAAAAAAAAAAAAAAAGAAACATTTTGAATGTGAAGTCAAAATTTAGAACTAATTAGAGAATACCACTGGGAAATTTGTGAAGTATAAATAAGAAGGAAAAGCATTTTATGACTGTCCAATACAAATGAGAGTTTTTGTCAGAAAGTAAAATTTAATCTGAGAAATGAAGAATGATGGGACGTATCATGAAATATTATGTATGACTTCTATGATTTACAACATATTTCTGGGATAACTTCAGTTTTATGTTAAATAATTAAAACAATTCTTTTCATTAGGTAAGTAGAAATTTCAATTCTAATATCATTTCAAACTATAGATAACCAAATACCTTTAGGTATTCAGGCTTCATAACAACATCATAATAAATGTTTTTATTTGAATATTTCTGGAAAAGGAGGCATAGAGTAATATACTTTGTGTAAAAATGTAATTTATGAAAAATAAGTCATAGCTTTATAGACTCAATTCCCAAATTGCCTTTACATGCAAAAATATTCCTTTTATTTAAAAAATATCCTTTGAAATATGTTTCTGGACATAAGCCCTTCTAATACTATGCTTTTTTTTATTTCTTCATACTCTACTTAACACTGAGAAGTCCTCGGCAGACTATAACTTCATATATAATATTTTGTAAAGAAAAAGTTACCATCAATGTCAATAACAACAACACGGCAACAGCCAACATTTACAGAACTTTTTATTAAGTTCCGGTCACAGTGTAAGTGTTTTGCCGGAACTCTTCTTTCCACTTCTCATAACAATCCTATGATGTGATTTCTATTGAAACTGAGTCTCAGAAAAATGGAATGAACTGTGAATTGGCCAAGGTCATACAACTCCTGCCAGTCCAGGGATCAAAAGCAGTCTGACTCCAAAGTCAGAGTTGAACCTTGATTTCTGTTTCAGTTTCTGCTTCTGTATAGCAAACCATTAAAAAAATTGATTAGTTCTAAAAAGCAATCACATTTGGTATATCTTATTGTTGGGAGAGTTGACTGCACTCAGCTGAGTGGGTCTGCTTCACATAATGCTTCCTGGGGCTCTAGTCAGTAGGAGTTTCAAAGATGGGAACACAGAAGCTGGCTCACAGAACATGGCTGGTTGTTGGCACCAGCTGTAGACTGAATGCTTAGCTGGGGCTGTCAACAGGAGCACTATGGATGTCCTCCATATAGCTTTCCTACGTTCTCTTTGCATGATGAATGAGTTCCAAGAAGGAGCTTTCTAAACAAATCAAAGCAAAACTGGCAAATATCTTATGGCTCAAACTCATAAGTTATATAATATCACTTCTCTTGTGTTCTAGTGGTCCAAGAAAGTTGTGGCTCCTGTCCAGAGTCAAAGGGAAAGGAAGCAAACGACCTCTGATATGCTTTGACTCTGTAATAGAACAAACTCTCATGTCAAATTATAATCCACAGTGTTGGAGGAGGGCCCTGGTGGGAGGTGACTAGATCCTGGGTGCAGACATCCCCCTTGCTGTTCTCCTGATACTGAGCGAGTTCTCATGAGATCTGGTTGCATAAAAGCATGTAGCACTTCCTTTTTATCTCTCTCTTTCTTCATCTCTGGCCATGTAAGATGTGTGTGCTTCCCCTTTGCCTTTCACCATGATTATGTTTCCTGAGGCCACCACAGCTATGCTTCCTGTACAGACTGTGGGTAAATTAAACCACTTTTCTTTATAAATTACCCAGCCTTAGGTAGTTCTTCATAGCAATGTGAGAACGGACTAATACAGAAAATTAGTACTGCGAAGTGGGGCATTACTATAGAGATAACTGAAAATGTGGAGACAGCTTCGTAACTGGGTAATGGGCAGAGATTGGAGTAGTTTGGAGGGCACAGAAGAACATAGGAAATTGAGGGAAAGGTTGTAACTTCATAGAGTCTTGTTGAAAGGTTGTGACCAAAATGCTCATGGTGATATGGACAATTACGTCTAGGCTGAGGTGGTCTCAGATACAGATGAGGAACTTAGGAACTGGAGCAAAAATAAATCTCGTTATGCTTTAGCAAAGAGACTGGAGGCATTGTGCCCCTGTTCTAGGTATCTGTGGAACTTTGAACTTGAGAGAGATGATTTAGGATATCTGGTGGAAGAAATTTCTAAGCAGCAAAGCATTCAAGATGTGGCCTGGCTCTTTTGAACCATATAAACTCAGATGAGTGAGCAAAGAGATGATCTGAAACTGGAACTTACATTTAAAAGGGAAGCAGAGCATAAAAGTTGAAAAATTTGCAGCCTGGCCAGGTGGTAGAAAAGAAAAACCCATTTTCTAGGGAGAAATCTAAGTGAGTTGTAGACATTTGCTTAAGTAAAGAAGAGCCAAATGTTAATAACCAAGACAATGGGTAAAAGGCCTGGAGGAAGTTGAAAGACATTCACAGCAGCCCTCCCATCACAGGCCTAGAAATCTAGGAGGGAAGAATGGTTTTGTGGGCCACACCCAGTGTCCTGCTGCCCTGCACATCTATGAAACACTGCTCCCTACATTCCAGATGCTCCAGATCTAGCCTTGGCTAAAATGGCCCAAGGTATGCCTCAGGCTGCTGCTCCAGAGGGTGCAAGTCATAGCCTTGTAAGCTTCCAGCTGTTGCTAAGCCTGCAAGTGTGCCAAGGGAGAGTTGAGAGATCTTGGGAGCCTCTGCCTAGATTTCAGAGGATGTACGAAAATGTGTGGATGTCCAGGAAGAAGTCTGCTGGAGGGACAGAGCCTTCATTGAGAACGTCTACTAGGACAGTGTAGAGGGAAAATGTGGGGTTGGAGCCCCCACACAGAATCAGCACTGGGGCACTGCCTAGTGGAGCTGTGAGAAGAGAGCCACCATTGTTGAGCCCCCAGAATGGTATATCCACAGACAGCTTCCACTGTGCACCTGGAAAAGCTGCAGGCACTCAATATCAGTTTGTGAAGGCAGCTGAGGGGCTGTACCCTGTAGAGCCTCAGGAGTGGAGCTGCCAAAGTCTTTGGGAGCCCACCGCTTGCATTAATGTGGACTAGATGTGAGATATGGAGTCAAAAGAAATTATTTTGGAGCTTTGAGATTTAATGACTGCCCTGCTGGGTTTCGGACTTGCATGAGACCTGTAGCTCCTTTCATTTGGCCAATTTCTCCCTTTTGCAATGGGATCGTTTACTTGATATCTGTATTTCTACTGTATCTTGGAATTAATTAATTTTTTTTTACAGGCTCATAAGCAGAAGAGAATTGCCTTATCTCAGATAAGACTATGGACCTGGAATTTTTAGTTAATGATTGAATGAGTTAAGACTTTGGGGGCTGTTGAGAAGGCATGATTGTGTTCTGAAATATGAGAAGAAAATGAGATTTGAGAGAGGCCAGGGACAGAATAATATGTCGACTCTGTGTCTCTACCCAAATCTCATGTTGAATTGTAATCCTCAGTGTTGGAGGAGGGGCCTGGTGAAAGGTGTTTGAATCATGGGGGCAGACTTCCCGCTTGTTTTTCTCTGCATACTGAGTGAGTTCTCATGAGATCTGGTTGTTTCAAAGTGTGTAGCATTTCCCCCTTATCTCTCTCTTTTCCTTCTCTAGCCATATAAGATGTGTCTGCTTCCCCTTTGCCTTCTACCATGATTATAAGTTTCTTGAGGCCTCCCCAGCCATGCTTCCTGTACAGCCTGCAGAACTGTGAGTCAATCAAACCTCTTTTCTTTATAAATTACTAAGTCTCAATTAGTTCTTTATAGGAATGTAAGAATAGATTAATACAACCTGTTTTGGGGAAGTGAGGACATTTTAATTTGCCATGCTACTGATTTACTGCATTGTCAGTCATGTTGATTTCAATGAAAAATTCATTTAGGATTTATATATTAGCATAATGATGTTATGATTTCCTTACAGATAAAATTATTAACTTCTGTTTTTTTAATGTATCTTTTAATCATGAGTATGAAACCTAACACCAGATTTATTAGCTAACCTTTTTTAACTATATGTTTATTGGCATAATTTGTTAGCCTATGAAATGAAACTTTCGTTGCTAGAAAAACTAGAGATATTTGAAAACATTATTTTTATCATCATGATCTTAAATTTTAGTATTGTCTATCTAATCTGGAAATGTTATTTATAATAAACCATTTCTTTCTAGCTTTTGTGCTATTTTTATATTATATTTTTGGTTTTCTTTGGCAAAAAGTTTTATACACCTTTCACTCATTCCAATATGAAGAAAATGATAGGCCCATTATTTTCCATAAAGAAGAAAAAAGGGACACATTTGGTCTCACACACTGCATCCACCAAAACATCATGAAGAGTGGCTGAAAATGTGCATGCTTTTATTAATTAGTTATTTTGTAATAATATAATTCATGGTATTAGAACTAATTCATATATGTCTTTATGACTTTAGTCATATTATTGCATGATATTGTGAATAAATCACCAAAATTATGCCAATAAGACTGGGAGGCAATGAAATTATTTAGATTATAAATAATGTGATATAATAGATTTAAATAACTCTAACCAGTATGGGAAAAAATACACTTTTGATCTAAGTATTATTGAAAAAAATGCTTGGAGAATGAAATTGGTAGTAAGTAAAGCTTAAAATAATAAAATAAACATTAAGCAAGTGTATTAGTCCATTTTTATATTGCTATAAATGCCTTCAACTGGGTAATTTATAAAGAAAAGAGACATAGATGGCTGATGTTTCTGCAGGTTGTACAGAAAGCATGATACTAGCATTAGCATGGCTTTTGAGGAGGTCTCCAGAAACTTACAATCATGGCAGAAAGCAAAGGGGAAGGGAGCACTTCACATGGCTGAGGGAAGAAGACGAGAGGAGGGGAGGTGCCACACACTTCTAAACAGCTAGATATCATGAGAACTCACTATTGTGTGGACAACACCAAGAGGCATGGTGTTAAACTATGAGAAACCACCCCCCATGATTCAGTCACCTCCCATCAGGCCCCACCTCCAACACTGGGGTTTATAATTGGACATGAGATTTTGAGTGAGGTTACAGATCCAAACCATATTATTCCACATAATGACCCCTCCCAAATCTCATGTTCTTTTCACAACAAGCCCTCAAAGTCTTAATGCATTCCAGCATTAACTCAAAAGTCCAAAGTCTCAACTGAGACAAGGCAAGCCCATTTTGTCTATGAGCTATTAAAGTTAAAAACAAGTTACTTACTTTCAAGACGAAATGAAGGTACAGATATTGAATAAATACTTTGTTTTAAAAGAGAGAAATTGGCCAAAACAAAGGGGCTACATCCCCCCAGGAGTCTGAAACTCAGCAGGACAGTTGTTAAATTTTAAAGCTCCAAAATAATCTCTTGAATCCTTGTCTCACATCCAGTGTACACTGATGCAAGTCAGGGGATCCCAAGGACTTGGACAGCTCCACCTCTGAGACTTTGTGGGGTGCAGCTATCATGGCTGCTTTTATAGACTTGTATTGAAGGCCTGTAGATTTTCCAGGTGCACTATGCAGGCTGTCAGTGAATCTACTTTTCTGAGGTCTGGAGGACAGTGGCCTCCCCCCTAGGCACAATGCCCAAGTGGAGACTGTATGGGGGCTCCAACCCTACATTTCCCCTCTGCGTTATCCTAGTAAAGTTTCTCCATGATGGCTCCACTCCAGGCAGGCTTCTGCCTGGACATCCAGGCATTTCCATATATCCTCTGAAATTTAGGCAGAGACTCTAAGCCAAAACTCTTTCACCCTGTGTACCTTCAGGATGAATACAACACGGAAACTGCCAAGGCTCATGGCTTTCACTCTTCTAAGCAATGGCCTGAGTTGCATCTGGGCCTGTTTAGCTGTGTTGGAGCTGGAGTGGCTGGGATGCAGTGAGCAGTGTCCTGAGGCTGAGCAGGGCAGTGGATCACTGGTCCTGGACTATGAAACCATTCTTCTCTCCTAGGCCTTGAGGCCTGTGATGGGAAAGGCTGCCAAAACGGTCTCCGAAATGCCTTCAAACTGTTTCCCCATTGTCTTCGCTGTTAGCATTAGCCTTCCTTTCAGCTGTGCAAATTTCAGCAGCCTGCTTTAATTACTACGTTGCAAATGGGTTGTTCTTTTCTATCACCTGGTCAGGCTGCAGGTTTTTCAAACTTGTATGCTCTGCTTTCCCTTTCAATATACATTCCAATTTCAGGTCAATTATTGGCTCACTTATATGAGCATATCCTGTTAGAAGCAGCCAGGCTACATCTTGAACACTTTTCTTCTTAGAAATTTCTTCCACCAGATACCTTAAATCATCTCTCTCAAGTTTGCAGTTTCACATATTTCAAGGGAAAGGGCATAATGGCTCCCATTTCTTTGCTAATACGTAACAAAAGTGACATTTTCTCCAGTTCTTACTGGACCTCCTCACTCTGGCCTTTACTGTCCATATTACCATCAGCTTTTCAGTCATAGCAATTTTACATGTCTCCAGGAAGTTCCAAACCTTATCTCATCTTCCTGACTTTTTCTGAGTCCTTCAAAGTGTTCCAACCTCTTCCTGTTACCCAGTTCCAAAGTTGCTTCCACATTTTCAGGTATCTGTATAGCAATGCCCACTTCTCAGTACCAATATTCTGTATTAGACACAAGACCAAGCCATATTAATTGTTTTGTATTTGAACATAGATCCAAACCATATGAGCAAGCATGCTGGTGCAATATGGGCTGACCATTTTCTAAACTGGGCCTACTGAATTCAGTCTCTTAAGCTAAATATTGTTTTGAAAGTCTGTTATGACAAACCGCAACCAATTTTTATTTATTTAACTCTTTCCTGAAATTTATGAAATAACTAAATAATTGCTTGCAACTTCCTTTTAAAATATATTACTAAATGTTAAAACTGATCATGAGGCTTTGGGGTCTCTTCACTGTTATATATTCATCATCGAACTTAATATACATAAATACTTCAAAGGAGAACTAATATTACACACATCATAAAGAGAGGAAAGTTATCATCAGAGATTAGAATAAATTGTTTAAAATCACACATCAAAATGTGGTGGAGACTAAATTTGATCCTATGACTTTCTGGCTCTAAGCCTGTGCTATTTAGAATACACTATTAAGTGTCTTAAATCAGTTTTTAAAAGGGGTTACTTTGACATAGCTCACACAATACTATTTTAAAAATTCATTTACATTTTTCAGGTACTGTTGAGGGCAATAAGGAAAGAGAAATAAAATAGCATCCTTGTGGCCTTATTGGTTTTATAGGTTAGTGGCAAAATAGAGCCACTAAGCAAATTGTAATCACAAATTATAATCATATAAATTTATAATTAAAACATTTTAAAAGTGCCAAGAGAAAAAAAAAGACAAAACAGGTTACTTATAGATCAGATAACAGGAAATCAGAAAAGTCTTCCATAATGAAAATTTTTATTTGAGATGAGATCTGAGGAAGAGAGTTTAAAATCCTGGGAGTATTTGGGGTGAGTTCTAGCCAGTAAGAAAAACATATTAAAGGCCTTGCTTGAGAGAAAGAAATGGTCTAGTAATTAAAATAAGGCCAGTATTGTATAGCTAGAATCCAAAAAATGAAGGGCAGGGCATGAAAAATGAATTATTGTAGACAATGGCAAGATTATGTTTTAGATCATGCTGAACGCTTACATTTTAATCTGAGATAATCACTGGGAAGCCATTGATGTATTTTCAAAAGTGAGTAGCAAATAAGTTTTGCATTTTTAAAACTCCCCGTTGGCTACATTGTAGAAAACAAAGGGGATAAATGAAATGATTAACTTTTGAGATATCTTTTTTTATCTGAGTGACAATACCATATGACAAAATGAATAAATGAGACTAAATAAATTCAGGGGAGAGTGCTAGGCCATGAAAAAGTATTTTGGAGTAATTTGAAATACGGAGAAGCTAACCAAAATAAACCAGGATATATTTTATACAGTAGAAAAAAAATGGGCTACTTCTAATTCCTGGGAACACCAAAGTTTACAGAACAAGTTAAGATTTAGCCAACACTGGAGAATGAGAGTAGCAAAAATGTTGGAAAAAAATGGTTTTGTAACAGTAAAAAAAGAAGCATTTGAAGAAGAAAGAAAATAGTCAACAATGTCGTATACTCTTGAGGAGTTAAGTCAGACAGGAGAGAAAAAAGCAATTTGTATTAAGTAATGTAGAGGACATTGGTTATTCTAGTGTGAACATTTTGACAGAAGCTAGGGGCAGAAGCCAGATTGGCATGAATTAAGGGTGAACACAAGGTAAGGAAAGAGATACAGGAAGAAAAGACCAGCTCTTCCAAGATATAAATCTTATAAAGAGAATAAGTATATTAGATTTATAGCTAAAAGAAAATGCTTTGTCAAGATATTTTGTAAAGCTCTATGGCGGTATACTTGACTCACAATAAATTGTACATATTCAAAGTGTAGAATTTGACAAGTTTTGAAATATCTATACACTTGTGAAATCCTCATCACTCTTAAGATTGTAAGTGTAGCTGTCAGCCCCCAAATTCCTTCATGCCCCTTTGCAGTACTTTTCTCCTGTCCTTGTCTAATCCTTTGCCCCATCCAAAGGTACCTACTTATCTGCTTTCAGTCATAGTGATTAATTTGTTCTTTTCTAAAATTTTATATAAATGAAAATATACTGTATGCTTATATTGTGTATTTGGATCCTTCCATTTAGCATAATTTCCCTGAGAGTGTGTTTTTCAGTATATCCAGAGTTCAGTCCAGAAGGGCTTCAAGATGACTGACTAGAAGCATTTGGTATTTGTCTCTGCCAAAAAGCAGAATCAAAATAGTGTTGAGATAATCACACTCCAATTAGGTCATCTGAGAGAGACAACTTGAATTAAATAGTCAAGCAATAGGAAGAACATAAAACAAGGAAGGAGAGGTGAGTGAGGCAGCCTGCTCAACAAGGATTAGCTGGGGCCTCTGTGGGGAAGGGAAAGGGTAAGTGAGTGACTTTCAGACGTTTACATTCCCACTGCAGACTCCTGCATTCTAGCCATGAAAAAGACTGTACATCCTCATGGACCTCCAAACTAGCATAGGGGGCTGCTTAGAGACTGTGCAAAGGCACTGTGTCAGAGAGGGAGCTAATGCTGGGTCCCACATACCTCTTGAGCCCTAAGGAGCTACAGCAAGATGCCATATTGAGAGTCCAGCCACCACCAGATTGCATCCTACACTGGGGCATAACAGAACCTGTATCTCCACATTTCTAGAGACTTATTGACATGCCCTGCCTACAGCCACACACCACAGCTGGCTGCTGCCTTCAAAGATAAAGGTGAGCCGTTGGCAAAGACCCTGTTGCCCCAGCAGTAAAGCCACCATGCATTCCATATGCCCTGGCATCAAATTTCTTCACCTGCAGCAGCTGCAGCTATGGATGCAAAGTCAGGGCTGAAGTGCAAGTAAAGTGTGTATTCCCCAGCCACCTGCATATGGCTGCTACCACTGCAAGCAACCTTTCCTTCCCTAGTACCAGGGCAGTAGTATGGCTAGTGCTGCCCCAATCCACTGCCTTAGGCCTGAGGATTACCCCACTCCTGCTTACCACAGCCAGTGCCTGGGGAATAGCCCACTTCTGATTACCCTACTCCTGCTTATCAAAGGCACCACAGGAGGGCCTGAGAACAGGTTTGCCCAACCTAGCTTGCCCCTCCAGTGCCTGAGCATGATGTTTTGGGGTCTTGAGACCATCTAGCCCATCTACCATAGTAGGTACCTGAGCACTCTGCCCAGAGGTCTGTGGTTGGGCCCACCGAATATCAGAGTAAACTTCTTTGGACTTACAGATTAATCCCACCACTGTTGCTGATATCACTTAAACCACACATTTAGTCCAGGGGTCCAAAAACTCCCTCACTGGCTCAACCCACCATTGCTATTACCAGTACACAAACAAGTTGCATGGAGGCACAAGAAATGGCCCACTTGGATGCTAACATTGGTGCCTGCATATGCCACCCTGGTACCCAAAGACAAGAACACTAAACTCACCACTACCACCACTGGGGCCTGAGGACAGGCCCACCCAGTGTCCCCATTCCCAATAAAACTTCACCACAGCCTCCACTAACAATTGCACCCTAAGTCACTGAGGAAGTTTAGACACCACTGACTTTGTTTACAACTATAATCATATGCAGACTGTACTACTGCATGCACTCAGAATCAAAGCCAAAGTGTCCTGCCTCAGCAACACCACAGATACATCTTCTGGAAAAAGTTTTTCATAAAAAAGCAAATTCAAAAAATTAAAAGAAATGACTCTTACACCACATGTACAGAAATCAACATATGGGCACAAGAAAAATGAAAAAGGAACACAACAATTTTCCAGCAACAGATTTAAATGAAGAAGTTTATATATCCCAAAAAATAATTCAAAATAGTATTAAAGAAGCTCAGTGAGATACAAAAGAATACCAAAAATAATATAAAAAAATCAGAAAAACAATTTAGGATACAAATGAGAAATTTACTAAAAAGATATATATTATAAAAAGAAATTCTGGAGCTGAAGAATTCACTGAATAAAATACAAAATACATTCAGAAGCTTCACAGTAGATTAGATAAACAGAAGGAAGAATTTCAAAACTTAAAGACAGGTCTTTTGAAATAACCCAGTTCATAATCCAATCAGACAATTAAAAAAAATAAAAACACAGAATTAAAAAGAATGAGCAAAGCCTTAGTGGCATATGAACACCATAATGTGAACAAATATTTGAATTGAAAATTTTCTAAGTCTAGAGCAAGATTTAGACATCCAGATACAGGAAACCCAGAGATACCCAGAGATCTGCAATGCAAAGAGATCTTTCCTGTGATATATTACTGTCAAATTGTCAAATTCAAAGACAATTCTAAAAACAGCAAGAAAAAAGCATTCGGTTAGTTATAAGGGAAACCAATTAGACTAACAGTGGATTTCTCAGCAGAAACCTTACAACCAGAAAGGAATGGGATGTTATATTCAAAGTGCAGAAAGAAAAATTGCCAGCCGAGGATACTATATCCCCTAAAGATATTCTTCATAAATGAAAGAGATATGATGTCTTTCTTGGACAAGCAAAAACTGAGGGAATTTATCACCACTAGGCTGACCTTACAAGAAATGCTTAAGGCAGTCCTACACTTGAAAGTGAAAGAGTGATATCTACCATCATGAAAATGCAGAAAAGCATAAAACCCAGTGTTACACCAAACACACCAAGGACTAGAAAAAGCTAAAATAGGACCATTTCAGAAAACCACCAAACTACAAAAAGAAAGAACAAAGGATACACAAAACAACCAGAAATTAACTAATAAAATGATAAGGACAAGGTTTTAGTATCAATAATAACCTCAAAGGGAAAAGAATTAAATTTTTCACTTAAAAGTGCATACTATATGAATAGATTATAAAAACATAACCAGATAAATTCAGACAAGAAACATCTCACCTGTAAAGACAGATAGAGACTGGAAATAGAGGGAATCAAAAAAAGATACTCCATTTAAACAGAAAGCAGAGCCAACAGGGTTACCTATACTTATATGAGGTAAAGTAGATGTTGAGTCAAAACAGTAAAAGGAGGCAAAGATTATTATGTAATGATAAAAGGATCAATTCAGCAAGAGGATAACAATTTAAAATATATGTGCACCCAACACCGGAATACAAACATGTATAAACCAAATATAATGTAAAGGAAGAGATAGATTCAAATACAGTAACATTTGGAGACTTCAACACCATGCTGTCAGCATTAGCCAGATCAAACACTCCCTTTGAAAACCTGCACAAGACAAGGATGCCCTGTCTTACCACTCCTATTCAACATAGTATTGGAAGATCTGGCTAGGGCCATCAGGCAAAAGAAAGAAATAAAGCATATTTGAATAGGAAGAGAGGACATGAAATTTTCCCTGTTTGCAGCTGACATGATTGTATATTTAGAAGACCCCATTGTCTCAGCCCAAAATCTCTTTAAGCTGATAAGCAATTTCAGCAAAGTCTCAGGATACAAAATCAATGTGCAAAAATCTCAAGCATTCCTTTATAACAATAATAGACAAACAGAGAGCTAAATCATGAGTAAACTCCTATTTACAATTGCTACAAAGAGAATAAAATAATACCTAGGAATACAACTAACAAGGGATATGAAGGGCCTCTTCAAGGAGAACTACACACCACTGCTCTAGGAAATAAGAGAGAACACAAACAGATGGAAAAACATTCCATGCTCATGCTTAGGAAGAATCAATATCGTGAAAATGGCCATACTGCCCAAAGTAATTTATAGATTCAATGCTATTTCCATCAAGCCACAAATGACTTTCTTCACAGAATTAGAAAAAAACCACCTTAAAGTTCATATGGAACTAAAAAAGAGCCTGCATAGCCAAGACAATACTAAGGAGAAAAAAAAAGAAGAAGAAAAAAAACAAAGCTGGCAAAAAGCATAAATTAATCACGCTACCTGACTTCAAACTATATTACAAGTCTACTGTAATCAAAACAGCATGGTACCGATACCAAAACAGAGGTATAGACCAATGAACAGAATAGAGGCCTCAGAAAGAACACCACACAACTGTAACCATTTGATCTTTGGAAAACCTGACAAAAACAAGCAATGAGGAAAGGATTCCCTATTTAATAAATGGTGTTGGGAAAGCTGGCTAGGTATATGCAGAAATCTGAAACTGAATCCCTTCTTTACACCTTATACAAAAATTAACTCAAGATGAATTGAAGACTTAAACATAAGACCTAGAGCCATAAAAAACCTAGAAGAAAACCCAGGCCATACCATTCAGGATATAGGCATGGGCGAGATCTTCATGACTAAAACACCAAAAGCAATGGCAACAAAAGCCAAAATAGACCAATGGGATCTAATTAAACTTAAGAGCTGCACAGCAAAAGAAACAATCATTAGAGTAAACCGGCAAAACAAAATGGGAAAAAAATGTTTGTAATCTAGCCACCTGACTAAGGGCTAATATCCAGAATCTACAGAGAACTTAAACAAATTTATAAGAAAAAAGCAAACAACCCCATTAAAAAGTGGGCAAAGGATATGAACAGACAGTTTTTAAAAGAAGAAATTTATGTAGCCAACAAACATATGAAAAAAAGCTCATCATCACTGATCATTAGAGAAATGCAAATCAAAACCACATTGAGATACCATCTCACACCAGTTAGAATGGCAATCATTAAAAAATTAGGAGACAACAGATGCTGGAGAAGATGTGGAGAAATAGGAACACTTTTACACTGTGGTGGGAGTGTAAATTAATTCAATCATTGTGGAAGATAGTGTGGCCATCCCTCAGGGATCTAGAAATAGAAATATCATTTGACCCAGCAATCCTATTGCTAGGTATATACCCACAGGAGTATAAATCATTCTATTATAAAGACACATGCACACGTATGTTTACTGTGGCACTGTTCACAACAGCAAAGACTTGGAACCAACCCAGATGCCCATCAATGATAGACTGGATAAAGAAAATGTGACATATTTATACCATGGAATACTATGCAGCCATAAAAAGGGATTAGTTCATGTCCTTTGTAGGGACATGGATGAAACTGGAGATCATCATTCTCAGCAAACTGACATAAGTACAGAAAACCAAACACTACATGTTCTCACTTATAAGTGAGTGTTGAACAATGATAACACATGGACACAGGGAGGGGAACATCACACCTTGGGGCCTGGAGGTTTGGGGGCTAGGGGAGGGATAGCAGGGGGTAGGGGGATTGGGGAGGGTTAGCATTAGGAGAAATCCCTAATGTAGATGACGGGATGATGGATGCGGCAAACCACCACCATGGCAAATGTATACATATGTGACAAACCTGCACAATCTGTAACTGTACCCCAGAACTTAAAGTATAATTTTAAAAATTGGACCCTATAGGTAGGACTACTTACAAACTCTATTCTGTTCCATTGCTCTCTTCTTTACTTGTGTGAGAGCACTACATTAAATGGATATTATTCCTTCCTGAAGTGTTTGATAGAATTCAGCATTGAAAACATCTGAGCCTGACAGTAATAATATTACTAGTAATATTATTAAGTATTACATAATCATATATCTTTTGAATATAGATGTAATAACCCTCCACAAAATATTAGAAAATAAGATACAATTGTGTTAGTCAATGTGCTCTAGAGGGACAGAACTAATAGGATAGATATATGTATGAAGGAGAGTTTATCAAAGAGTGTTGACTCACAGGATCACAAGTTGAAGTCCCACAATAGTCCATCTGCAAGCTGAGGAGCATGGAAGCCAGTTCAAGTCCCAACACCTCAAAAGTAGAAAGCTGACAGTGTAGACTTTAGTCTATGACTGAAGGCCTGCGAGCCCCTGGCAGATCACTGGTGCAAGCCCGAGAGTTCAAAAACTGAAGAATTTGGAGTCTGAGGTTAAAGGGGAGGAAGCATCCAGGACAAGAGAAAGATGAAGGCTGAGAGACTGAGCCAGTTTAGTCCTTCCATGTTCTTCTGCCTGCTTTATTCTAGCTGCAATGGCAGCTGATTTGATGGTGCCCACCCAGATGGAGGATAGGTCTGCCTGTCCCAGTCCACTGACTCAAATGCTAGTCTCCTTTAGCAGCGTACTAACAGACATACCCAGGAACAATACTTCCAATTCTTCAATCCAATCAAGTTCACATCCAATATCAACCATCACAACAATGTGTAAATATATATATATATCACAACTAAGTGTAAATTATTTCAAGTAAGTAAGGCTATTTCAACATTCAAAAAAAAAAACATAATTAGGATGGCTCTGGTGTAGTCTTTTAATCTGTAGAAGAGCTTTGTCATGGCAAACACTCTTAAGTTAATTTGAAATAGTTACACTTCCTCTACCTTTGTCAGAGCCAGGAGGGCATCTTTCTTAGCTTTTCCCTGTGAGAACTTAGGGGAAGTGATGTTCCTGGAGGTAAACCCCCCAAAAATGTTTGGACTTCTTTAGGAATTAATCTCCCAGGATTCTCTCTCTTTCATGCTAGTCCTTATGCAGCTTCCACCACTTAGTTACAATTACAATGAGGTATCCTATCAGTTTTTGGCTCTAGTGGTTTCTGTTCCAGGTAAGCAAATCTAGCATGTGACTCTCTGGATTTATGTCTCTCTTCAGAGCTCTCAATGCCTTTTTGCCTTGCAGCTTCAGTGATATGACCTGGATTTGTGTATTTGACCGTATTTCATATCAAACTGTAATCCCAGTATTGGAGGAGGAGCCTGGTGGGAGGTGATTGGATCATGGAGGCAGATGTCCCCCTTGCTTTTCTCATGATAGTAAGTGAGTTCTCATGAGACCCGGTTGTTTAGAAGTGTGTGGCACCTTCCCCACTCCCTCTTCCTCCTGCTTAGCCATGTACGACATGCCTGCTTCCTCTTTACCTTTTGCCATAATTGTAAGTTTCCTGAAGCCTCCGCAGCCATGCTTCCTGTACAGCCTGTGGAGCCTAGAGCCAATTAAGCCTATTTTTAAAAATAAATTACTCAGTCTCAGGTAGTTCTTTATAGCAATGCAAGAACAGGATAATCTACTCAGTTCTCTAATGTCTCCAAGAAAAGTCTCTGGTTTTTAGGTTTTCCATCTTTATGTTGTTGCTGTTATGATGGCAAGAGTGATGACTTCCTAGCTGCTTTTACATGTCAGAACTGAAGGCACAAATTCTATGATATGATTACTACATTCTGTTAGCTTACTTTGATATATTTCAATTTAGAAATATGACTTCTCCATATTCTACAGACCAGAGCTTCATAGTTGCAGGGAAAAAATAAGGTAAGCTAAAAAAAAAATGTAAATTCAAATATTTTGAACCTATACAATATAGCCATGAGAGAGTTAATAGGTCACTGGATTAATATTGCATTTTATAATGGAGATACTTGAGTGAAGTTTATTTTTATCCTTTCAAGATATGTTGCTACTGACAGAAGTAATAAATATTCTTTGCTTGGATGTTTTCATGCATGTTAAATTCTCTATTATGATATTTGCCATTACAAAGTGATTGGCAAAGTACATATCAAATGAAGTCTCCCATCACAGTGAATGAACACTGTCTTAACAGTGCACTCCATTTAAGTATCTTGCTAAAGGACTTCAATTTTGCTATAAATGCTTCTTATAAATGTATTATATTTTCAGAGGAGGTTTATAAATGCTTCTTATAAATGAATTAAATTTTCAAAAGAGGTTTATGCACTAAGTAAAAACCTGAATTTGATTATCTCAAATAACTATATCAAAACAAATGGAAGGCGTGTTGCTGTTGGTTAATTCCAGCTTGTGATTCTGCAATAAATATTTCTGGAATTGTGATGGGCTGAAACCTCCAACTTTTATACTCCCCTTTCCGTCCCCAGAAGCTATATGGTGCATAATTATTGTGTTTAACATTTAAATTACTATTCCATAATTCTATGAAATTTTGTACGATAATTAGAGGTATGTCTAGAGCAAAGTAATTTCAAATCTAACTATCAGGTTTGGGAACCTGAATGAGGGAAGCCCAAATGACAATGACTTATGTCTCTACATCCCCAGATTTCCAGAATATATCCTCTTATGTCTCTGCAGCCTCAAATACCCAGGAGGTCGGCTTAAGCAACGTCAAACTGAAACTGTCTTTTCTGTTTCAGTGCTGAATTGGAAGGTCTTATATTTCAAGAAATTTTTGATTTTACTATGCAGTTTTATGTACCTCTGACTGTTAGGCACTTTTGATTAAGAATAAGTTTGGTTGATGATTTATAATGAAGAAAATATTTATAATATTTTGCTGACCACACAGCCTCAAGGGTCTCTCTAAGACTATTTTTTAAGAGAGAAGATGGCAGTATAGATCACTGGTTATCAGTCTGGAGAAACATAAGGATGATCTCAGATATTTTTGAACACTGCTGAAATGAAGGTATCTATGAACAGAGATTCTCACTTGGTTAGTTGTGAATAATACCTTGGTTTAGGATTTTAAAAACTATTCTTATATACAGTTAGTATCAAAAACCAGTTATCCAATGACTATACAGTAAATATGTCTTTTTAGATTGGTTCTCATCACCCTTAGTCCAAAACTGAAGAATTTTATTTCCTAATAGCTTGCTTTAATTTTGATAAATGTTACAGTTTGAATGCTTGTTCCCTCAAAAACTCATCTTGGAATTTAATTGCTGTATAACAGAATTAAGACACGGGACTTTCGGAGGTGATTAAGCCATAAGGTCTCTGCCCTCAATAATGAATTAATTTCAATGTAATGAGTATTGGATTATTTTTGTGGGAGTGGGCTCCTTGTAAAGGGATAATTTTGCCCTGGTTTTCTTCTTCTGTCTCACCCTCTCTTTGTCCTTTTACTGAATGATACCTTCTGCCATATCATGTCACAGCAAAAAGACCCTTGCAAGATGCTCTCTCCTTATCTTAGACTTTTCAGCCTCCAAAATTGTAAGAAATAAGTTTCTCTTCATTATAAATTACCCAGTCTGTGGTATTCTGTTACAGCAGCACAAAACAGACTAAGACAACAGACAACCATAACAATGAACAATGCTGAAATTGCTTAGTAATATAATATCATTGCCGAACTTTCTTTTTCTCAATGAGCACAACTAGGTTTTTTAAGCAGAAATATTTCTGTAGTTAACCCTGTTATTAAGAGCCACTATGATTCACCAAAAGAGTCTAACACTTGCTGGGGAAATGGTGTTTGCAAAAGTCTTTATAATCTTTTTTTTTTTTGCTTCATCTCTTTATGTTAAATTTAATGTACCCAATGAAAACACAATATCAAGTACCATGAATGATGAATCTTTTTACTATCCATTCCATATAGCTGATCCTCTTAAAAAGTTATAAATTATTTTTCTTAATCTTAGAGGCTTTAGGAAATAAAACTCAAATTATTTTCTCTGAACATTAATGTATAAAAACAGTTAACATATACTCATGAAATCATATTTTAAAAAATAAAACTATGCTTCAATTTGTTTGTAATTTAACCTTAGTTGCCAGAGCTGTATAAACATTATACAAAGGATGTATACCAGGGAGTCTTCAATTCCCTGATAGGAGCAATTACACAAACCATTGTGAGGTTGACTCTTTTTGTTGAGTTGATGCCAGCTATATCTATAAATTAACTTTAAAACATTTTGTGCCATAGATAAAAAACAGAAGTCTATTTACAATGATTTTATTTTTATTTCAAAAAAGCAAAAATTATCAGATTTACAAAAATATTTTAACATATTTTAATACCTATTTGCAACTTATACTGTAAAAATACCACGCAGTTGTGCTATTCATAAAGTAATTATGAAATTTTTAAGAAAGCATACTGTGTAATATACGAAAGATTCAAATTTAAACAAATATTTAAACATCTTCTTTCAATGTTCAACAGCATAAACTTCATGGAAATAACATTAAAACTAGCTTGGAGGCCTTAAAGCAATATGAGGCATGACATATGTAACAATTTTACCCTGCAGCCTTAAACCCAGTATATGCCTTGCATATAAACATAAAATGTTTTAATTTAGGTAAGTCAGAAATAATCAGGTGAGTTGTCAATTCCAGTAAATGAAGTGGTTGTATGATGGTTTCTATGAGCTCTATGCTATCAATGGTAATATTTTTCACTTTTTCTGCACGTGTCATATAATATAATTGAACTTGTCTTCTGTCTTTTGCAATTGTAAAAAAAATATCAAAAAAGCCTAAATATATGCAACTTAATTAATACATAGAACTACTTAATAACAGAGGTAGGAATAAGAGCCATATGTTTGTATTTAAGTTTATGGCTTTTTCATCTTGCCAACTATCCCTTTCTCAAATGTCTTACTACTTGGACTGTGCATATTTAGCTCACTATTTTTTAATGTCCGGCCCATTTATTATTTAATATATTGTAATATATAAGTGTATCATATTCTGATCAAACTTTTAAGTTACTTATACATCTGAGAGCTCTTTTTACAATTGTTTTAAGCTCTGTAGGGTCTAATAATATAAAAACAATAATGTTTTAGAGATGTAGCACATATGATGACTATATATATATGATAAATATTTTTCTTCTAGCAATATTGATACTCTAGTCAAGTTTTTTCCTACTCCATGGAAATATGGACTTATTCCTTTATACATCCTTTGAGGAGATGTTGTTGAAAAAATGTTGGGTGGGCAGACTACATATTTTTCTTTTTCAACTTTTCCTATAAACCATAGCATGGGTCTATGTAACCTTATTTTCACCACACTTAACTGTAAGGGATAAAGTAATGGGTGACTGGGCAATTAAATTTAGTCTTCATTTAAGCACAATGAATTAAATACTATTTTACACTACATTTTGCTTAAGGGAGAGTGGAATAAGTAACACTGTTCCTAAATTTCTATATTGGATTTTCTTCCATAAAGCCACTGCTATGGTTTGAATGTTTGTTTCCTCTCAAAACACGTGTTAGAACTTAACTGACATTGTAACAGTATTATTAGGTGAGACCTTTCAGAGATGATTGGGTCATGAGGGTTCTGGCTTTATGGGTGGAATTAATGCTGTTATAAAAGAGTGAGTTTGGCCCCCCTTTCTCTCTTGCTTTTCTGTCTTCCACCATGGGTAAAGATGCAGCAAGAAGGCTCTCATCAAATGCCACAATTTGATTTTTGTCTTCCTAGCCTCCAGAACCATGATAAATAAGTTTCTGTTCATTATAAATTAATTACACTCAAGGATTCTGTTGTAGCCAGACAAAACAGAATAAGATAACCACTAAATATCCTTTTTCCTCAGATACAGTGTCAATGAAGTAGTATTTTTAATATTTCCACATATATAATACCATTTTCCAAAGATATATTTAAGAAAAATTCTAATAATTTCAACTATTGTTTTAGGATTTAAGAAACATAAAATCATCTCAGTGTAGCTAAAAAGCAGTAAGTACTTTGATTAAGTTAAAAAAATAATAAAAGAAAGAGAAGATTGAACTCTCAGAATGCCCTCCTTTTCCCATTATTTTCTTTTTTAAAACCAGGGAGCTGGCCCTTTTACAGGAAAAGGTAATTTAAAAAAATCAAAACAAAACTCAGTAGTAATTATATTCGTTGCATAATACATCTGAGATTAGGTTTTAGGTGTAAGCAGTAGCTCCTCCTTTACTTAATATGTATATTATATTTAAGAAATCACTTTTAAACAAGTATTTTTTTATGTTATTTCTATAACAGCCTGGTCTTTAGAATTGTGTGTGTGTGTGTGTGTGCACGCGCTTGGTTTTTCTCTATGGATTCAACTAATAATGAGAGTAGCACCATTTATTGATATTCTGTTTTATTCTATTTCAAACATTATGTACCAGACATTCAGAAATGCTACCTCATTTAATCTTTAAACAATCCTATAATACAGATATAAACATTCCCTGAAGTCTCTTCTGATATGTGGCTTTTTCGCTCCTGTGATTTGGCAAGGAGGAGGGAGTGGCACCAGCGGCTTTTTCGCTTCTGTGGTTTGGTGAGTGGGAGAGAAGTTTACAGCTCTTTTACATCCACCTCCCACAGATTGGCAGGTAGTTCAGGGACATCACAGCTCTTTCTGTCTCGCTGTTGGGCTAATAGGAGGGAGTGGTGTCCGATGGCTTCTTCTTTCACATTGTTGGGGAAGCAGGAGGGACGGTTACAACTCTTTTACTCCCGCCATCAGCAGCTCAGCAAGTTCCAGGTTCTTGTCCTGCAACAAAATAATAAGATATGTGGACACCAGAAAGTGAGTAAGGCAGAAGAGAATTTTGAGCGACAGAAGGAAAACTCAGCTGCCAAAGGGGACCCTGAAAGCGGGTAGCCATCTGTGAGGCTGATTCAGGGTTTTTTTTTTATGGGTTTAGAATGGGGACGTGCATGCTGATTGGTCCATGGGTGTATTGGAAAAAGCACCATTCGACTGGTTAAAGGCATCATTCAGAAGGAATCAATTGAGAGAGAGAGTGGTTAGCACTGGGATAGTTCTCACTCCAGTCTTGGACTCTAGCTGGAACTGGCAGCTTGGATTTCAGGCTTTAAACTGTCCTTGGTTTGAAGGTCGAGTTTCCAATTCTGCTTGCCAAGGAATTGGTCTCCTGTCAGAATCACAGGCATTCATGATATCTTAGGTAGTACTTCACTAGCTTTTAACATATCTCTTTCAATATTTTCTGAAACTACTGTGGCTCATATGTTTACCAGTATTCTTTTAAAGGAAACAGGTCAGATTATGATTAAGAAACAAATGTAATTTGTAATAGTCTCCAAATAAAGTACAAATTTTATCCTATTTTTACGTCATTCTTTTTTTTTATTTATTTTTTTTTTATTTTTTTTTTTTACGTCATTCTTTATTTTACAAACTTCCCTGTTGACATATGCTATGCATGGATCCAACTAAATTGAACTATTTGGGAGGCAGGAAACATAGTGGTTAAAATATGGGCTTTTAAATTTGCTTTAATGTTGCTCATCTTTATCTGTGACCAGGAAATTTACATCCATAAAATTAAGATGATAATATTTAACTACTGCATAGTGATGTAATACTCATATACTGGAGGTAGAATGCTTAACGTATGCATGGTGTTTTGTTACTGCTTAATATATATTAGCCCTTATGTTAGTTATTAAATGAAGTCCCCTGGAAAAAAGGTAAGTTAAAGTCCTAATCCTCATGACTTCAGGGTACAGTGTGGTTTGAAAATAGAATTGTTGTGTACATATATAATTATTTAAGTCTTTTATATTGGAGTAGGATGAGTGTTTAACCCAATGTGAATGGTGACATTATAAGAAGACCTGGATACATAAAGATAATGCCCTGTGAAAACGGTGGCAGAGATTAGAGTGTTGAATCTACAATCCAAGTAACACCAAAGGTTATCTGGACTGTCACTAGAAACCAAGAGAGAGATGTTGGACTGCTTCTCCTTCAGATCCTTAGGAAATAACCAGCCATGTTGATACCTTGATTTAAGACTTCTAGACTCAAGAATTAAGAGAATAAATTCCCATTGTCTTAAACAATTCAGTTTTTAGTACCGGTTATCACAGCCCTAGGAAACTGATGCATCTTATTATATCAACTTTTATTACTTATATTGTTTTATCTTTATTCGTCTGCTCCCACTTTGCTGGTTGTGCTTTTCAGTAATTAACTCCTACTTTTGCTTTAAACTCAGTTCTCTAATTCGTGTCTGTATCTCTACTGTATAATGCCTACTCTTAGCTATTAATTGATATATATCTATATCATAGCCTTTATCATAATATGATTTTATGGTTTATATATAATCTTCTTTGCTGGAATATAAACTCCCAATATTCAAAAGCCAAAATTTATCTGCTTTTGATTCTTTGTTAGACCAGTATCTTTCACAGTGTCTTGCACATGGAGAATCTCAAAAGGTTTTTAAATTAGAATTGTTTTCTTTTTGTTTGTTTTTAGTAACTGTGACCATAACAGACTATTGTTTCTAGAATTTCTAGGTAATGCTAATTCTAAAATGTATGGAAATATTGAAGACTTATAAAAAGCATGTTGGACAAATGCTAAGTAAATTCATTTCTTTATAACGATCTGCAATTTATTAGACTACAAATATATCTTTAACAGTTCAGCATTCAATAATTTTTTGTCAGGATATTTGTTTGCAAATTAGAATAGTTCCAAACTTCTAAAGATTCTATTTTTTAAAAAGTGCATATATTAAACTTTAGATTTTATCAAGTTCAACATTATATGCCAAATTTTAAAATTGTTAAATTATTAGTAGAAACTTGGAGTATTTCACATCCAAATACCATCAGCATAATTTACATTTATATTTTCTTATACCAAAAAAAACCTCATAACTTTTTAGCAGTTTTTCCTATTTGACTAAAATCAAGTTCTATAGAATATTCCACATCTGCCACTTATTTTATTAAAGCTCATTTGATAAATATATTCTCATTCTATAGTAATAAATAATGTGTTTATAATTTTAGCAATAAGATACCCCCAAGCAGGCTGAACCCTGGGTATTAAGGGGAAAAATATGATCTTTGATGAACTCAACCTTATATTGCATACCCAGGAACATGCTGAGTGTAATACTATTTACTCACACTCAAAGAGTAGAGATTATTACTGGCACCTGACACAATTTGTGAGGATTCAAATTTGTGAGATTTGCCAGGGAATCATAGTTCTGACTAGGAGATTGCTCTGTTTGTGGTTCACAGAGGTAAGTTGTACATTTTACCTCTGTTCATATCATTCTGTCAATTATGTCACCACCACACTTGTGACAGCCACATGTTTTATTCTTCATGGTACTTCGTTAACAAAACACCAAGATATCTATGGAGGAAAAAGGAAGAGCTTATTTTCTATTAAAAAAAAAATCTGTAGATTGTGAAGGCACAGCCTTCAATACAATGAAAATGTGCTCTCTGAAGAACAAAGAAAAGGGCTATCTTAAGTAGGAAGCATTCTCACCCAGGTTTTCACTCAGGACCATTTATGCAAATGGAAGTTTCAAACTTGTTCAGTTCTGATTGGTCAAAATAGTCAAGCTCTGATTAAGTGGTTTGCAAGCTGAAAACCAGATGTCTCTGTCAGATGTTTCTTTCAAATGGCCACTTTCAGGGATGGCAAGAATAGAAGGAGTCCAGCCACAGTTTATCTTGGCACCAACTACAGGGACTGGTTTGGTTTGAATGTAGAACGGGAAGTCGTGTGGCACCTTTACAACATATTTCCAAGGACACAGAGTGTGTGACCGTTCCCTCACCCAGCCATGGCTGCCTGGTTCTATTTTAACTTTGAACATGTTCATTAGCCATGGGAGTCCATTTTGTCTATCATCTGAGGATATAATTTAACATTTCCGGGTAAACCTGCTTTCTCACATATTTTCTCATATAGTAGTTGACATGAGATTTGATTTTAATTTGAATAACAATGTGAAAAAATGATAGAGACTTTTTTTTCATTATAAAGTATTAAAACTCAGCATAGGTTATATTCTTCCTGACAAAATTTAGTGTATACCCAGCAGTAAAAAAATGTTAAGGAAAAACATTTATGGTCTGGTTACAAGTGGAAGAGCATTTTTATTTGTCTCTAAAAATCACTTTTTTAGGATTAATGAAGTCTCTTCAATCTTCAGTCTCTTTAACATTTCTTATACTTCTCATATTAGCAAAACCAGATCCTATCCTGAAGAGACTACTTTCTTGACTCCCTTCCAGGTGGAATTTGTTGTCTCACACTCTGACTACACATCACTGCCCAGAGTTATGGTAAATATTCTCTTCATTTCCTGAATGTTGTCATTCCTTGATCCATTTTTTAAAATGAAAAAAAAAAAAAAGAAAACTCACTTTGCCCATTTAGAGCTCACGCCATTAGGATAAACGTTTTTAGCCTTGTGCACCCATAATACCTACCATTTTATTGAAAATGTTGTCCCATGGGATACATTATTAATATTAATTGTGTAAACTCCATCCAACAATATGGCTTTTCAGGTCCTTCGCGTTCTCATCTCCAACAGTTTATCTTCATGACGCCATTTAGTTTCCTATTCTTTAGACTTTAGCACCTGCAATTGAAGGACTAAGGAATAATAAATTCAGACCCTTTAAACCTCACTTCCTAGCAACTTTCTCTTATCTGCCTTCCAAATTTTTTTTCTCTACCATTTTGGTCCTCAGGTCCATTTATGCCTTTAATTTCATCTAGATCTCTCTACCCTCCTATGATAGATTTTTCTAACACTAAGGGTGATTAACCATCACAGTTTGCTTGAGACTAGGGGTTTCTGGAAACTCAGGACTTTTGTGTTAAGACTGAGACACTCCTGGCAAAAACCAGAGATGTTAATCATGTTACTTCAATCACTGTAGCCCCAAAGTACTCTTGTTCTGGTTCCACCAGCCTGGTAAAATTATATCCTAATTCACCAGAGAAAATCACTCAGCTTGTTAAACTGGCACCACTGGAAAATACAGTTTATTTTTTTCTTAACGTTGCCTGAGAATACAGTGTCATTTATGTGTGACACTTTCCTTGGTTTGTGATTCTTCATTATTGTTCTTATACTTTCAGTCACTTAGCTGCCACACTGTTCTCCCTGTGCTCCCCTAAAAAAAATAGAAACAATTTAACATAGTCATTAAATTTATTGCCAAATAGCCTACATTTTCACCTCTATTACCTCCATTAGCATTTAAAATTAACACCCATTTAAATGAAAGAGAAATTACTTCTTATTCAAAGTTAATCTCTTCGTTTTTATTCTGAGTTAGTTTTATTCTGCCTTTCTCAACCTTCCATTTGGCAACCAAATCTAATTTATTCTTGCTATAGATAGACCTGAATCCATTCCAATTTTATCTACCTCCAATGCCAACACTCATCTCTTAACTTGACCATTAGCTTCTTAACTTGACCTCAGCAGCTTCATAACTAATTATCTTTCTCATATATATATATATATATACACATATATATATATATACTTTATAATTGACATATGACATTAAACTTAAGTGATCTTTGAAAAATGCAAACTGATCATCTCTCTTCTTGAATCAAAATGATTTAGAAACATTTCATTGTGCTTAACATAGAACTTCAACCATTAACATGGCCTGCAAAATCCTAAATCATCTAGCCTGAGATTTTCTGTTCAATTTATTTTCTTCTCTTTCAACTTGTGCTCCAGATAAACTAAACTTTTCTTGTATTTCTGGGCACAAGCATGCTGCTATTTGGCTTACAGGTTTTCCGTACGTAGTTACCATTTCACCAGTCCCTTTTAAGGACCTAAGTGCTATTCACTCTTTAGATTTTATCTTATATATTATCTTTTAAGAATCATGTCTCAGAGTCTTAGACTAGTTAGGAACTTCTGTAATTGTTCTCATAGCGTGCATCTGTCAAAATCTATCTTCCCTAAATGACCATGAATTCTCCAAGGAAGCTTATCTTTCCTTTTTACAATCATATGCCTTAATGCTTGGGACTGGATGAGCAGTATACATTTGTAAAGAAGGTAAATAAATAATTGAACTTAATTTTAAAAATTCTTTTTTGGTATCTAGTTATGTTTATTATCAGATATACATCAGCCAAGTTGTTGTAACCATTTCACGATATATACATATATCAGAGCATTATGTTGGACACTGTAAATATATACAATTTTTATTGTCAAAAGATAAAAAGTATTCATGAGATAAGGAATGTTATTTACCACATATATGGAATTCCTAAAACTTTGTATGGGGTAATACAGATATTTACTAAATACACAAAAATATTTTAGTGGTTTTTAAATGCATTATCTTAAAATGTTTATAATATTGGATCATTTAAAGGATCAATTATTTCTAATTTCTAAAAAATAGTTTATTGAAAGATTCTTTTAACTTTATTTAACTTATTTTTAACGTTTATTACAGCTTCAGACGTCCATGTGCAGGTTTGTTATACAGGTAGACTCTGTGTCATGGGTGTTTTGTGTACAGATTAGTTTGTTTGTCACATAGGTGATAAACATAGTACCCAATAGGTAGCTTTTCAATTTTCACCTTCCTCACAGCCTCCATCTTCAAGTAGGTCCTGGTTTCTGTTGTCCCATTCTTTTTTTTTTTTTTTTGAGACGGAGTTTCGCTGTTGTTACCCAGGCTGGAGTACAATGGCGCGATCTCGGCTCACCGCAACCTCTGCCTCCTGGGTTCAAGCAATTCTCCTGCCTCAGCCTCCTGAGTAGCTGGGATTACAGGCACGCGCCACCATGCCCAGCTGATTTTTTGTATTTTTAGTAGAGACGGGGTTTCACCATGTTGACCAGGATGGTCTTGATCTCTTGACCTCGAGATCCACCCGCCTCGGCCTCCCAAAGTGCTGGGATTACAGGCGTGAGCCACCATGCCCAGCCTGTTTTCCCATTCTTTGTGTCCACGCGTGCTCAGTGTTTCACTACCGTTTATAAGTAAGGACATGCAACAATTGGTTTTCTGTTTCTGCATTAGTTTGCTTAGGATAATGGCTTACAGCTCCATCTAAGTTGCTGTAAAGACATGATCTCATTCTTTTTCATGGCTGCATGGTATTCTGTGGTGTATATATACCACATTTTCTTTATTCAGTCTACCATTGATGGGCATCTAAGTAGATTCCAGGTCTTTGCTATTGTGAATATTGCTGTGATTAACATATGCATGCATGTGATTTTATGATAGAACAATTCATGTTTGTTTGGGTATATATCCAATAACGAGATTTCTGGGTTGAATGGCAATTCTAACTTCTTCAAGAGATTACCACACTGCTTTCCACAATGGCTGAACTAATTTACATTCCCCAAAATGGTGTGTAAGCATTTCCTTGTCTCCACAATCTCACCAGTATCTGTTATTTTTGGACATTTTGATGATGGCCAGTCTAACTAGTGTGAGATGGTATCTCATTGTGGTTTTGATTTTCATGTCTCTGATGATTAGTGATGCTGAGAAATTTTTCCTATGCTTATTGGCAACATGAATGTTTTCTGATGAAAAGTGTCTGTTCATGTTCTTTGCCCACTTTTTAATGGGGTTTTTTGTTTTTTGCTTGTTAATTTAAGAAAGTTACAGATTTTGGATATTAGACCTTTATCAGATGCATAGTTTGCAAATATTTTCTCTCATTCTATAGGTTGTCTATTTACTTTGCTGTTAGTTTCTTTTGCAGTGATGAAGCTCTTTAGCTTAATTAGGTCCCATTTGTGAATTTTCATTTTTGTTGCAATTGCTTTTGGCATCTTCATCATGAAATCTTTGCCAGGTTCTATGTCCAGAATGGTATTTCCTAGGTTATCCTTCAGGGTTTTTATCCTTTAGGTTTTACAATTAAGTCTATAATCCACCTTGAGTTGATTTTTGTATATAGTATAAAGGGATTCAGTTTTACTCTTCTGCAAACGGCTAGTCAGTTATTCCAGCACCATTGAAAAGAGTTAGGTTTAGACGTCCTTTCTCCATTGCTTATTTTTGTCAACTTTATTGAAGATCAGATGGTTTAAGTGTGTTAGATTATTTCTGGACTCTATTCTCTTCCCTTTGTCTATATGTCTCTTTTTGTACTAGTACCATACTCTTTTGCTTACTGTATCCTTGTAGTACAGTTTGAAGTCAAGTAGTATGATGCCTCCAGCTTTGTTCTTTTTGGTCAGGATTTCCTTGGCAATTCAGTCTCTTTTTTGGTTCCATATGAATTTTAAGATTTTTTTTTTCTAATTATGTGAAGGTCATTGGCAATTTAATAGAAGTAGCATTGGATATGTAAATTGCTTTGGGCAGTATAGCCATTTTAACAAAATTAATTCTATCTATGAGCATGTAAATGATTTTCCATTTGTTTGTGTCAGTCTCTGATTTATTGGAGCAATGTCTTATAATTTTCAATTTTCATTGTAGAGGTTTGTTTTTTCTTACCTCCCTGGCTACCTATACATTTAAATATTTTATTCTTTATTTTCTGACTATTGTGAATGGGACTGTGTTCTTGCTTTGGCTCTCAGCATGGATGTTGTTGAAGTATAGAAATTCTACTGACATATGTACATTGATTTTGTATACTGTAACTTTGCTGAAGTTATTTATCAGATCTAGGAGCATTCGGGCAGAATGCTACCATGTGGTAGCAAGCCAATGATAACAAGAACCTAAAACATATTCTTTTAAACTTCTCATAAGTATATACATTTTCTTATACCTCTTTGTCCATGAACATGAGGTATCTTTCCAGTTTTTGTGTGTGTCTTTTAGACCTTATTTTATCAGTGTTTTATAGGTTCATGTGTAGAGATATTTTACCTCTTTGATTAAATTTATTCCTAAGTATTTTTATAGCTATTGTACATAGAATTGTTTTCTTGAATTTTTTACACATAGTTTGCTTATAATGTATAGAAATGCTACTGATTTCTGTATGCTGATTTTGTATCATGAAACTTTAGTAAACTTGTTTAATTTCTCTAGCAGTTTTGGTGAAATCATTAAAGTTTTCTCTATATAAGATCATGTCCTTGCAAACAGGGACAATTTAACTTCCTCATTTCCAATCTGGATGTCCTTTACTTCTTTCTCTTGCCTAATTAATACAGCTACCACTTCCACTTGAGTGTAAGTGGCAAGAGTCAGCATAGTTGTCTTCTTCTTGTGTCTAGAGGAAAAGTTTTTAGCTTTTTCCTGTTAAGTATGGTGTTAACTGAATGTTTGTTATATATGAACTTCATTGTGTTGACATACTTCTTTTCTATATCTAATTTGTTGAGCGGCTTTTTTTTTTAATCATGAGGAGATATTGAATTTTGCCAAATGCTTTTTTTTGCATCTATTTAAATAATCATATGTTTTTTTCTCTTCATTCCATTAATGTCGTGTATCACATTTATAGATTTACATATGGTTAATCATGTTTGTATCCCTGAGATGAAGTCCATTTGATTGTGGTGAGTGATTTTTGTTGTTGTTGTTGTTGTAATGAAGGATTTGATTTGCTAGTATTTTGTTAAAAATTTTTGTATCTCTATCAATTAGAAACATTGGCGTGTACTGGTTTTTTTTTTTTTTTTTTTTTTTTTTTTCAGTGTCCTTTTCAGGATTGGATATCAGAGTAATTCAGGCCTTGTAAAAAAAAGGTTGGAAGCATTCTCTCCTCTTGAATTGTTTGAAAGAGCTTGAGAAAGATTGTTATTAGTTCTTTAAATGCTTGGTAGAATTCAGCTGTGAAGTTTTCAAGTCTTAAGCTTTTCATGGACAGTGGACTTTTTATTACTTATTCAGTCTCCTTACTCGTTACTCATTTTTTCAGATTTTCTATTTCTTGAGAATTCAATCTTGGTAGAGTATATTTGTCTAGGGATTTGTGTTCAGGGTTATGCAATTTGTTGGCTTATAATTATTTACAATAGTTTCTTATCTTTTGAACATCTGTTTGAGTTACGATGTCTTTTTTTTAATGTCTGATTTTATTTGCATTTTCTCTCTTTTTTTATAGTCTAGCTAAAAGTTTGGTATTTTGTTTATCTTTACAAAAAAATTTAGTTTTGTTGATCTTTTCTGTTGTTTTCCTGGTCTCCATTTTATTTCTGCTCCAGTCTTCTGTTTTTGTTTCCCTAGTTCTTTGAGACACAATGTATGTTTTTATTTGAGATTTCTTATTTTTAATATAGGCATTTATTGCTATAAACATTCATTTTACAGCTGTTTTTGCCTTATCTCATGAGTTTCAGTATGTTGTGTTTCAGTTTTTATTTGTTTCAAGCTCTCTTTTTTTGAGACAGAGTCTTGTTCTGTCACCCCAGCTAGAGTACAGTGGCACGATAGCTCACTGCAGCCTCTGCCTCCTGGGTTCAAGTGATTCTCCTACCTCAACCTCCCAAGTAGTGGCGATTACAGGCACCAGCCACCACATCCAGCTAATGTTTGTATTTTTAGTAGAAATGGGTTTTCACCATGTTGGCCATGTTGGTCTCAAACTCCTGACTTCAGGTTATCTGCCCACCTCAGCCTCCCAAAGTGCTAGGATTACAGGCATGAGCCACCGTGCCTGGCCTTCAAGCTCTCTTCTTATTTATGTTTTTCTTTTTTTCTTTCTTTTTTCTTTTTCTGAATTGTATTGTTCAATTTTCACATATTCATGAATTTTCTACAATTCCATCTATTGTTGATTTCTAGTTTCCTATTATTATATTTAGAAAAGATATTTGATATGATTTTAATCTTCTTTTATTAAGTCTTTCTTTATGGCCTAATATTGATCTATGGTGAATGTTCCATTTATACTTGTAAATAATGGATATTCTGGTGCTCATAGAATGTTCTATACATGTCTGTCAGGGTCATTTAGTCCTTAGTGTTGTATTAATACAAGTCCAATGTTTCCTTATTAAATTTCTGTTTGGAACATCTATCCATTGCTGAAAATCGTATATTTAAGTGTCCTAATATTATTGTATTAATGTCTTTTTTGTCTTAAGTTTTGTTAATATTTTCTTTACATATTTAGATGCTCTCATGTTGGATGTATATTTATTTTCAATTGTTATTTCCTCTTGACCCTTTGATCACTTTATCACTATACAATGAAATTCTTTGTCTCTTGTGACAGTTTTGACTTAAAGTCTATTTGGTGTTACATGTGGATAGCAACCCCTGCTCTCTTTTGTCTACCATTTGAATTGGATATCTTTTTCTGTCCCTTCACTTTCAGCTTATGTGTATGTTTAAAGCTTATGTGAGTTGTTTGTAGATGGCTGGAGCTTGTTTTTTTTTTTTTTTTTTTTTTTTTTTTTTAATTCTGTCATTTGGAGAATTTCTTTCATTACATTTGAGATAATTATTGATAGGTAAGGATTTATGCTGCCATTTTGTAATTGATTTTCTGACTGTTTGTAGTTTCTTTCTTTCTTACTGTCTAGCTTTGTGACATGATTTTTTTTTTAGTGTATGCTTTAATCTTTTCCTTTTTCATTTGTACATCTACTGTAACTTTTTTCTTTGTGGTTATTGTGAGGCTTACATAAAATATCTTTTAGTTATAAAAACTAATGACAAGTTAAACTGGTAATATCTTTACTTTGACTGCATATAAAAACTCTACATTTTAACTTCTCTTTCTCCTTTGTTTTATGTTATAGAAGTCACATTTTACATTTTTTATATACTGTGTATCCATTAACAAATTATTGTAGCGATGGTTACTTTTAATACTTTAGTCTTTTTTATATTAGCATTAAAATTGATTTACTCACCAGCATTACAGTATTAGAGTATTTTAAATTGGATTATATTATTACTTTTAGAGCAAGTTTTATAGTTTCCTATGTGGGACAGTTCTCTGGATGGCCTTGGACTGACCCAGTTCTCCCCACCTCCTTTGTTTGCCTATATTTCCCAGAAAAACTGTAGAAAGTACTGAGAATGCAACATTTTCATATAGGGAACCACTGCTCGAAATAGCCTAAGCCTTTTATTTTTTTTTTATTTTTATTTTTTCTGTTTCTCCTACAGAATGTGTCATCTTAAGTGTGGGCAGAACTCTTAGGGATAGCCTTCATTTTGTATCTGTTCACTGGAGGCAGGGTGCTCTTCAAAGCTTTTTCCTGTGAGTAACATGGCCCTTGAGGTATATAACCTAGGGTGGGTTGCCTTTTGGGTTCTTCCAGTTGTGATGCAAGTTGGAAGTTGGAGGGACATATGCAATGAATACCACATCACTACAGGCAGCTTCCTTAAACAATGTTTTTGTGCTAGAGGATTAGATAGACTCAGAAAGCTGTAGTGCAGGAAGCTGGGAGAAAGGTATTAGTTGAGTATGTAAGGATCACTTCATCTAGTCTTTGGTCTAAGCAAAGATATTACAGTTAAGACCTCAAAAGCATAGGCAACAAAAAACAAAAGTAGACAAACGGTACTATATTAAACTAAAAAACAGAAGCACAGGAAGGGAAATGAATCAATATAGGGAAGACAGAATCTGTTGACTGGAAGAAAATATTTGCAAACTATGTATCCAATGAGGAAGTAATATTGTGGATATACCAGAAACTCAGCTCAACAGCAAAATAAATAAATAAATAATTATAACCCTATTAAAAATGGACAAAGAATCTAAAAAGGCATTTATCAAAAGAAAACCTACAAATGACTGAGAAGTATGTGAATAAACCCTCAACATCACTGATTGTCAGGGAAATGCAAATCAAAACCACAATGAGATATCATTTTACCCCAGATAGAATGGCTATATTATAAAAAATAAAACCCAAATTAACAAATGCTGGCAGTGATATGGAGAAGAGAGAATTCTTCATAATTACTATATATTTTTTAAAAAGTATTCATTTTTACAACTGTTTACAAAAACTGATTATATTTTATATTATAAGCATCATTCCCAATAGGCTGTTGTTCAACCCTTGTCCCCCTCCCTCTCCTTTAAGGGAGTCACCAGTGTCTATTATTTTCATTTTTATGTCCTTGTGTGCTCCTTGTTTAGCTCCCATTTTTAAGTTAGAACATGTGGTATTTTGTTTTCTGTATCTTAGTTTACTTAGGATAATGGTCTCCAACTCCTTGTTGCAAAGGACATAATTTCATTATATTTTATGGCTGTGTAGTATTATCTGGTGTATCTATACCATGTTTTCTATATCCAGTCAACTACTATTGGACCCATGTTGGTTCCGTGACTTTGCTATTGTGAACAGTGCTACAGTGAATATGTGAGTGCAGGTGGGATTTTTTTTTTTTTTTTTTTTTTTTTTTTTTTTTTT
>NW_016107420.1:1187100-1204924 GCF_001604975.1 Cebus imitator
CACACACACACACACACACACACACACACACACACACACACACACACACACACACAATGAAATACTATCCAGCCATACAGGAGAATTAAATCCTGTTATTTATAGCAACGTGGATGGAACTGAAAGTCATTAGGTGAAATAAAATAAGCCATGTACAGAAAGACAAATATCATTCATTCTCACTCATATGGGGTAGCTGCAAAAATTTATGTTATGGAAGTAGAAAGTAGAATGATAGTTACCAGATACCAGAAAGGGTGTGGAGGGTGTGGACCAAAAGAGGGTGGTTAATCAGTACAAATATTTATTTAGACAAATAAATAAATTTTATTGTTCAATAGAACAGTGTGGTGACTATACTTAACAACACTATATTGTGTATTTCAAAAGAGCTAGAAGATAAAATATGAAATGTTTCTAGCACAAAGAAACAATAAATGTTCAAGGTGATGGATATCCTAAATACCCCAGTTTGATCATTACACATTGTATGCATGTATCAAAATACTATGTGTACCATAAATGTACAAATATTATGTACAAATATTATGCATTAGTAAAAAATGACTAAAATTTTTAAAAACCAATAAAAACAAAAACAATAATTTAGATTTATTTTAATTGTAGTATTTTATTTACTAGATTGTTTCAAGTAGGCAAGTATGGGTATCTGATTTATGACATGTAATAAATATACTTAAAAATTACTCTTGCTTTTGTGTGGAAAACAAATTGTGGAAAGTTTGAAAGTGGAAAGACTATTCTTCAGGCTACTTCCAGCCAGAGAGAAGGGATTAAAATGAAGCCATGTTGATAGTTTCTTTTTAGTAGAAGACAGACCAAATTTTTAAGAAACATATTGAACAAATGGAATATATAGGAATTGTGTACACATTACGTATGAAGAGGTCTATATGTCTCACTGATTTTTTCCTTGAATGATGGGATGAAATTCAACACCATGTACTATGTTAGAGAAAGCATGAAGAGGAGATTTGGGGTTAGCTATAGAAGATAAGAGATGATGGAATTATTTTTGTAATTGGCTTTGAGTTACCTGTTTGACCTCTAACTAAAATGTATATGATAGAAATGTATATAAAGGAAAGACAGATATCCAAGGGGGCAAATGTGTAATGGTAGTGAAATTGTCACTGAATAGGAAAGAAATCTCATGGAGAATTTGAGAAAGAAACAGAAGGTAGGGGTGCCCTGTAAAACAAGGGAGGGGGCAGTTTAGGAAGGAAATTTCAGTTAATTGTTATAGAGAAGAGGAGAAGAGAATAGAAAAGTATAAGTGGAATATAGAGATAATGGCAGTAATTATTAATCTTGTTATAAATGGTTTCACTGGGGTAAGAAACTTTAGATGTTAAGGACACCTCTTTCACTCAGAGAAGTGTAAAAACAGAATAATATTTAGTTTGTTATTATTTTGAGAGGCAAAGTTGCAATAAATATATGATTAGGTAGAAAACAAAGTCAGGTACTTGGAGTGATGGTAAATGGATTGGTTAAGCATTTGATGGGAGAGATGAAAATCTGAGTAACTACTGAGGGTAGCAAACTCGGCTAAATCATATGCTAATAAGAGCAGTAAATATTCTCAAGGACTATTGGAAAACATTCGCTTATGTTAAAAAATCCATCATTCTATTCTTAAGTCATTATCAGTATGAATATTACACTAAACACATTAAAATTACTAAATTTAATGTATTTCAACATCTTTTATATATACTAAATTGTGTTTCACACATCTTTAACAAAATTATCTCATAAAGAATGACTATTTTTGTATATTTCTGATCCAGAAGACCTGCTGTTTTATTAATTAGCATACAAGGAATTGTTAGGTTAGATGATTATGTTCAATTAAGTATAATGAATATAATTAATGTAGTTGGTGTTTTAGGTTCTTGAGTTAATAGTGCCATTAAATGCTGCTGTTTTTGTTGTGGTAGTGATTATTGTTATAATAGAATACAAAACTTTGAGATGATAGGAAAGTTAAAGGTTTTATTATCATTTTATACTAAGTTGTATATATACATACAATATATATATATGTGCATGTATACATATATGTATGTTTATATATATATTTGGTTGTCATTTAAATAGATCATAACTTAAACACATCATACAATGATAACTTTCTAAGTGATTACATTAATCACTTCGGAACATTTATTTATTATCTATTTAGAAAGAGGGGTTTGGAAACTGAAATATGAGTATCAAATTATACTTAGAAGATGAGTATATAGTCTTTTAATTATCTGAAATTAGAAAACATTCATTTAGTTATTATAGAGATATGTTAAGCATTCTAAACATGCCAAATATTTTAGGTAAGGTAACATTTTCTTATTAAATGCTTTAATATTTTACTTTTTATGTAAAAACAATTTCCATGATACTAGCTATCAATAACATCACACAATAAAATTTTAATAATAATTATAATTTGTTTCCCTACCTACTTCTTTTACAGGCAATATTAATGAATATTTAAATACTGATAAATGAAATTCTTCTTATAGCTTTAAGCAGTGCTGTAAAAAGCATATGAGCTACATTTCTTGAATTATTTATAGTATAAAGAACATAATTAAATAAAACATTTTTAAAACAATTTAGAAATATATTGATTCTAAGCTAAAGTTGTAATATATTACACTGGTAAATGGGAATAAATTTTTATCTTGTATGTATTTTCTAATTTTATATATGAACATGCATAATTCTATGTGTTTTATATTTTCTTATGTTAGCCATGTAAGCCTGCAGCTCATTTGGCTGCTATTGTGTGAGCTAACTAAAAGTTCCTACTTATAAATTTTTTGAATGAGTAATCTACCCCATAAATGTTTATCTCCTTGCTTTAGAAACTCATTTTACACTTTTTTTTATGTGTGCGGTAAAGATTTGTGTTTCCCTCCTCAAGAATGCATTTTCTTAATGTTTGAAGTTTGCAAGTGGTGTCTTAACTTGCACTTTCACAATTTATTTTCTATAAATGAGAGACGACTTTTTTTTGTGTTGGGTGTTGAAAATATGTCCAGAGTTTTTGTTTGTCAACCACATATACTTTTCAATATTGGAAAGAAGATGCTGTTTCTGATGGTTTTCTATCAGCAAAAATAAACTCATCATAAAATAAGGGTGAGATATCTTAATTCAAAAGACTTTTGATGTAGTCAAAAGTACTGAAAACATTTAGAAACACTTATAAATACAAATTATTTGGTCTTCAATATCGTTTCATATAAGATGAAAAAGTTGGACCAAACCTGTGTGTTTCAGATTGTGCTGCTTTAATCCTTTCAGGCAGGACCACTGCATGTATATGGTGCGAGAACAGAGGTTCCACTGGCCTATAGCCTGACAGGACTATGGTTCTAAGAGGAATCCAGAAAGGAGTAGGCAATAGGTCTAAGTAGTAAGTTTCTGAATCTCCAATTAATAGACTGAATCAGATAGCAGCTATACGTTTAAATGTTATATTAGATTGAAATTACTGATTTCTTGAATATATTTTCTTCTATAGTTCATCTAGGCCTTTGTGTGTTTGTGTGAAAAGAATTAAAATGATTCATTTAATTTGTCATTGTATAGTACTATTTCGTTTTTATTTTTTCCTTGAATCAATTTTGGAAAGTTATATTTTATCAGAAACATATCCATTTTCTTTTGTTTAAAATTTTTTTCAACAAAAACTTTTGTAGTTTTTTCCTTCTTTTTATATCTGCAGCATTTGTAGCTACATGTGTATTTTATTGTATAATATTGTGTATTTGTGTTCCTTCTTAGGTTTTGACTGGTGTTAGAGATTTATGTAATTTATTATTTTTTAAAAAAGATTCAACTTTTTGTCATGTTAAAAAAATTATAAAAACCTTATACAAGTTAAAATTTTAACTGTGTTTATTTGAGCAAATAAAACAAAGCAAAGTAAAACAAACAAAACAAATAGAAATAAAACAAATGATTCACAAATGGGAAGCACTCTAAACCAGAGCAGGTTCAGAGAACTGCAACCAATAACATGATCTGATAGCACTTATAGAAAATATATGTGTCATTTAGAGAAAACTTAATTAGTTACAGCTTAATTGGGTAATTGGTTACAAAGCCTCCTCCAATTAACTGAAGCTCAACTGCTATAGTTAGAGTTCATATTGGTTTTGTCTTTTAGACTTAGTGAAGGAGCTTAGTGCAAATCAATGACCACACATAAATTTTATTTAGCAGTCTCCTTAAACCTCTTTATGATGTCTTTATGTGGCATATGTGATGTTTGAATACAAGATTACAATGTGTAATAATCAAATCAGGGTAATTGGAGTATCTATCCTCTCAAGCATTTATCATTTCTCTGTGTTAGGAACATTCTAATTCCACTCTTTCAGTTATTTAAAAATATCTGATAAATTATTGTTGACTATACTCACTCTGTTGTGCTATTAAATTCTAGATCTCATTCATTCTATCTAAGAATATTTTTGCACTGTTTGACCATCCCACTTTATCTTCTCCTCTATGCTACCCTTCCCAGCCTCTGGTAACCATACCCTCTATCTCCGTTAGTTCAATTGTTTGAATTTTTAGGTCCCACATATGACTAAAAACAAGTGAAGTTTGTCTTTCTCTGCCTGTCTTGTTTCACTTAACATAATGTCCTCTAGTTCTGTCTATGTTGCTACAAATGACAGGATTTCATTATTTTTATGGCTGATTAATACTCCATCCTGTGTGTGTACCATGTTTTCTTCATCTATATATTCCTTGATTCAAAATATTGGCTCTTGTGAATACTGCTGCAGTAAACATGAGAGTGCAGATATCTTTTCCATATACTGTTTTTCTTTCTTTTGGATGTGTACCTAGCAGTGGAATTGCTGGATCATATGATAATTCTATTTTTAGATTTTTGAGGAACCTCTATATTATTCTTCATAGTGGCTATACTATTTACATTCCCATCAGTAGTAGCATATGTGTTCCCCACAGTGTGTGAGGGTTCCCTTTTGACCACATCCTCACAAGCATTCATTATTGTGTTTTGTAATTTTTGATTGTGAGTTGACAGTGTTATAATTCTTAGGTGATCCTTGTGCCTGGATTACATGGTTATTCTTCCAGGAGGAATTGTGCTTGATCTTCTCAGGTTCCTGAGAACATCACAAATCCATTTCCTCTTAATTAAACTAATAGTTTTGAGATAGCACTGTAAATTCAGACTTCAACCTGTAACTAAATTTTTCTCTTTCCATCTCATCAAGTAATACAGCCAGTTTAGAATTTTCCTTGTGATGTGCTTTACTTTGGTGCAAGTTTATTTCCCTTTTAAAACCTTTCCACAGGAATTTATCTTATCCTAAAATTAGATTTGTGTATAGTATTCTCCAATCCATCTCTACCTTTCACAAGCTCCTGATCTTTATATAAAAGTGATTTAATGCCTGGTTTCTGTCTATCCCCTGATGACATCTGGCAACTTAATTGCTTAATAACATTTCTAAACCACATCCCATTATCTTCCCTGGTCTCCATTTTCTTCAGACTATATATATATGAAAGGATATTAAATTATTTTACACAGCATTTAATGTATTTTATAATCAGATTTTCACATCAGATATCATCTGAAGAGTTTTGATATTATAAAAATTTTAATACCACTGAAATATCTAATTTTAAAGTCCATTCTAATTCACTATAATTTATGATCCTTCATTATTTTATAACTAGCCATTAATATATAATTAATTGCTTATGGCATAAAAATACTTTAAGAATTTAGGTCTATATAAATAGCAAAACAAAGACCAACTTCTTATAGTCAACCTAAATTATTGTGTGCATTTATTCACTATGAATGTATGCTTCCCTTATCTTTACCTACCCCAGTCGTAAAAACAATTTTTTTTTTAAATTTTACTCTGGAAGAACGCTTTACAATTTTGGCTTCATGATAAAAAATATCTCCCACCAAATCAATAAGTACTTTTTTTTAAAGTTTTAACCCTAAATATTACACTGATGCTATTTAGTATATTGAGTCTTGGTAAGAGCATTTATTGTTTATTTTGATAATGTACTCATTTAGGTATATTTGGAAAAAAATCATGATGTAATACATGTAAAATTTTAAGACATTATATGAACTTTAATGAAAAGACCACCAGAAAGTCATATTTATTTAAAGTATCTTAATTTTTGATCCTTATATTAATGCCAATTAAATTGTGTACAATAATAATACTTTGTAATGGCTTTGTAATATTTCATTTTATGTATTAGCCAGACAATATCACTATTTATATATAAAGAAATTGGCTTAAGAGTAAGTAAGAATAGTGTATACAATACTAGAATTGCCACCAGTTGCTTTTTCGACATTTCATCTTCTCTTTTTCTTCTCACTTTGCCCCTACTTTTTTTTCTTTCGGCTTTTAACTCTCTCTGTATTTATTTCTTTATGTTTGTTGCTTCAATCCTAATATCCTCACTTGTTTCCAATAACTTACCTACTTCAAATTTGTTTGTTTTTTTAAAAAAGATTCATTTTCCACCAAAAAAAAAAAAACCAACCACAACAATGTAACACATAGACCAGCAACACTTCGGTGTGACACCAAATTTTTCATTATTCAGTGTTTAAGTCTACCAAGTCTGATATCCATAAAAATTACATCCTTCTGACTCTAACTTGGAGCCCACTCATGTTTTGAATTCAAAACCTGTCTTCCAAACAATTTTATTCTTTGTTTCCTCTATCCCAGCCCTATACCTGGAAAGGTACTTTATAAATTATTGTTGGATAGGGCTTACAACCATTGAAAGCTTTCCCTAAGTTCTATACTTATTTATTTTTTCCATTGCAGTACAAATATTTTTCTATGTGAATACAAATACATAGTACCATTTATGTACTTTAAAGTAATATTTAAACAGTGCTTTATAATTTATAAAACAATTTCATGTATATTATTTCAACTTTGTATGGAAGGTAGTAGAATTATCTGCGTTTTATGAATGATAAACTGACACTCAAAAAGATAAAATGATTTACCTAATATAATATGATAACATGAAATTCTAAAGTTTATTGGAGATGTATTTACCTAGAACATTTCCTGGCTTACTTTAGATGATGGATAAATGTATCCTGCATGAATAAAATAATGACAAAGTAGTTTTATATCAAAACTCTTTTGATTGCTACCTCTGTGATCTTGCACAATTTTCTTGAGCATTCTGAGCCTCAGTTACATTTTCTGAAAGTTGAAAATAATAGTGTTCTTTTAAAAGGACTGCTATGTAAGATGTTAACTCTGGAGCTTTAAAAAATGAAAGAAATATTATGAATATTAAAAAGAATAACATGACATAATGAACAGTAAAGACTAAATTAATTTAGCTTTATTATTTTATGTAAAGAGCCATGGTTAGTTTTTGGTATTTCAGGACACAAAACAATATCCATATTTTATCCGTTATTTAAACCAGGGATTTTACTTCTCTGCTTTGTTATTATTTTTGCAAAAATGTGTTACATATCACTGTAAAGTGAAGAAATACAAAGTTTGGAGTCTGTATTCATAAAATAGGGCTACATTTATGTTTATGAAAACTACATATATTTACTTGTTTTAATTTACATTTCCATACAGTGGCTGTGACAAATTAATCCTAAAAAATCATTTTAAAATTTAATTAAAAATTAAAATTTATTTTTTAAAATTGGCTTATTTTATAAACACTGAAACATCTGCCCTGCTTGATATTTGTATTTTCAAACAGAATTAGAAGTAAAGGGAAGATATATTACAAAGGTGATTCCCCTGTAAGATGCAACTGGTAGACTTGAGATTTCTCCAAAGTATTTATTACTTTGACATTACCACCGGCATCTACTGAAACATTCCTTGTTCTGAGAGGATAAAATGTTTGGCACTTTATATACAAAAATCACTGCAGGACAAAAAATAATTTTATTCTCTTGTTTTATCCTGCCTCCCATTCTGAATTTTGAGAAATTCTTACATCATTATTTTTTGCATCTCTGTAAAAATACAGATGTATTATCAAAATCAGAGCCATGTTGAACAGTTGAAATGTTTTCTCAATGATTTTCTTTTTAGTTTGGATTTCTGAAAGCTTACTCTAGTTCATGTTGCATAAAACTTTATTTTCTCATCTCTCTAGGATAAGCTGGTTTCTGCAAATAATGCTAAGGCTGTGCAGCTTAAATGCAGACTTGCACATGTTACTCGTGGGTGTCTAGTGGCAGACCCAAAAGTTGTCTACATGTTGCAATTGTGTACTAATTAACTTATTCTTAAAAGTAAACTCCTGAATATCACTGGCTAAATCTAATTTTGCCCATGTATTCTCGAGCACTTTTTGTGTACTGTATATACATCTTTGTGAATATTATTAAACTGTCTTCGTTAAGAAAGACATTCTTCCATCTTTTATTTAGTGTTTATTAGGTGCTATGTACTGTGTAGATGCTGGAGATACAGAAATGAAGGCATTATTCTTTCTTATAAGTGCTAATGAATAACAAACCACTGAGTTCTTTTTATATTTTGATTTCTTGGGTATAGATACCACATGTTCAGACATACTTGTGTCTTTATAACAAAGATGGGACATGTAAAATCTAGAAATTTCCTATTAATGGGAATATTTACAATAGGAAGAAATGATTTGCACAAATAATCTAGGAACTCAGCTGAACTATAATTTTGTAAGGTTAACATTTTATAAATAGTTCATTTTCTTATAGCTGCATTAACCCTGGAGAATCAAAGAGTTGGGAAAATATAAAACTAATCTACATTACTGATAAAATAAGAGCTTAACTTGCTTAATAATGAGGTACTAAAACAGTTTAATTTTGTGAACGAACACAAGACAATATCCACTGAATGCTTCACACTGTAAAAAATTGAAATAAAAGCAAAGTCAAAATGCCTTAGAAATTAAACATCAAGCCCAGGCGTAGTAGCTCACACCTGTAATCCCAACATTTTGGGAGTTACGGTGGAAGGATTGCATGAGGCCAGGAGTTTAGACCATAGTGAGACCATTTCTACAAAAAATTTAAAAATTAGCTGGACATGGTGCATGTTCATAGTTCTAGCTACTTGGGAGACTAAGGCTGGAGGATTGCTTGAGCCCAGGAGTTTGAAGCTGCAGTGAGCCATGGTGATTACACCTCTGCATATCAGCCTGGCTGACAGAGAAGGACCTAGTCTCAGGAAGAAAAAAATGGGGAAATTGAAGATCTTAACAACACGTTATGTCATTAACACAACTGACTCAACTATTTTTCTGATGGCCCTATTAGATAACTCTTCAAAGTTAAAAATAGTCTCAAGGTGTTAATAATTCTAGACACAGGTATAATATAAAACAGGATTTCCAAAAATCACCATTGTACAATGCTAATTCTCTGCACACAGGCTTACGTAGATCTTTGCGCTTGCTTTTTTTGAGACATAAGGGTTTCTTACTTTGGGAACCTCAGCTATGAGCTATGCTGCAACTCTCATCTTTGGATAAAAGGGCTAGAGATGATTTCTTAGTGTCAACATAAAGGATCTAATTTAATAATTTCTACTAATGCCAAGGGAGTTCATTTTTCTCTTTTATCTATCTTCATCTTCTCCTTCTTACTTTATTATTTCTGTACCTCTGTACCTTCACAATTTACTATCAGGTGTATCTTCGTAGATTTCATAGTAAATAACTCACAGTATGAAATTGACCCAAATATGATTTTCTTGTGTTAGGTTGTGTTGTGATAACAAATTCTTTCTTTTTAACATTAGATTGGAACAACTAACATCTCTTGTTTACATTCAATGAGAGTTGCAGGTTGATTGTAGCTCTGCTAACCTTGCCTGGTTTCCACATGTCTCATAATTCTGGGATACAGGCTGAAACACAAATGTTATTTAGGACATGGACTTCTTATGGAAAAGTGTAGAAATGCAAGAACCCAAGCCATATTGTACAGTCACATTTAAAATTTTCTCCTGGATGAGATTATAATAAACCTGATGTCTGCTCACATTTCCTAGGCCAGAACTTGTCGTTTGGCTATGCCCAAAATCAGTAAAATTGGTCTCGAATTGCTCCTCCAGGACAATGACATAACAACGAGTAGAACTGCAAATTCCATTACAGAGATAAAGAGTGAACAGATGAGAGTATTAATTCAATCTACCACAATGTCTTCATGCAGATCATTTTTCTAAGTTACCCATCTTGTTGATAGTACCTTTGATCACCATTATCGAAGGTGGCAATCATTCATAACTACTGTTTATTCGTCAAGAAACACAATTAATTGACCACCAAAAATGTTATGATGCTACGTCTTCAAAAAATCTCAAATATTTTTCACTAATCTTCATCTATTGTTACAATCTAAGTTCTAGCCATCATATCATTTATCATATGAGTAATTATCTCTATGGCCTTCTTAAATTGAGTGATTTAAGATGTCCCTTAAGTTCCTCTCATACCAAATAAAAAACGGTTATTTCAAAATAATGCATTATACGATGTTGCTCCTCTGCATATTTCTTGAGGTTTTTAAAAAATTCCAACTTTTATTTTAGATACACAGAACACTTGTACAGGTTAATTACACGGGAACATTATGTGATGCTTGGGTTTGGGGTACAGATCCTGTAATCTGAGTAGTGAGTGTAGTATCTGATAGGTACTTTTCAACACATCCCCTCCTCTTGCCCTCCCCTCTTCATTAGTCTGCAGTGCTTATTGTTACCATATTTATGTCCATATGTGCTCAGTGTTTAGCTCCCACTTACAAGTGAGAATCTGCAGTAGTTTTCTGTTCCTGTGTTCATTCACTTAGGATGATGGCCTCCAAACGCATTCATGTTGCTGTAAAATACATGATTTTGTTCTTTGTTATGGCTGTGTAGTATTCTGTGGTATACATGTATCACCATTTCTTTATCCAGTCTACTATCAGTGGGCACTTGGGTTGATTCCATGTCTTTGCTATTGTGAAAAGCACAATGATGCAGTTATAAACATATGAGAACATGCATCTTTTTGGTAGAATGGTTTATTTTCAGTGGGGTATATATGCAAAAATGGGATTGCTGGGTTGAATGGTAGTTCTGTTTTCAGTTCTTTGAGAACTCTTCAGACTACTTTCCACAGTGGAAGGATTAATTTATATTCCAACCAACAGTGTATAAACATTCCTTTTTCTCTGAAGCCTCACTAACATCTGATTTTTTTTTCTTCTTGACTTTGTAATAATACCTATTCTGGATGGTATGAGATAGTATCTTCTTGGGATTTGCATTTCTCTGATGATTGGGCATGATAAATATTTTTTCATATGTTTGTTGGCTGTGTGTCTTCTGGGAAGTGCCTGTTCAAGTTTTTTGCCCACTTTTTATTGGTCTTTTTTTACTTTGCTTGTGGATTTGTTTAAGTTCCCTATTGATTCTGGCTATTAGGCATTTATCAGATGCTTAGTTTGTGAATATCTTCTCCCATTTTGTCTGTTGACTGTTTACTCTGTTGATAGTTTATTTTGTTGAACATAAGGGCTTTCATTTAATTAGGTCCCATTTATTTATTTTTGTTTATCTTTCAATTGCTCCTGGGGACTTTGCTAAAAATTCATTGCCAACGCTGATGTCAAGAAGAGTATTTCCTAGGTTATCTTCCAGGATTTTTAGAACTTGAAGTCTTCATTTAAATGTCTAATCCATTTTGAGTTATTTTTCTTACATGGTGAAAAGTAGAGGTCCAACTTCAACATTCTGATATGGCTAGCCAGCTATCCCAGCACCATTTATTCAACGGAGAGTCTTTTTCTCTTTTCTTGTTTTTGTCAGCCTTGACAGAAACCAGATAGCTATAGGTGTGTGACCCTATCTCTGAGGTTTATATTCTGTTCCATTGCTCTGTGTGTCTGTTTTTGTACCATATCATGCCGTTGTGTTTGCTGTAACTTTATAGTATAGTTTGAAGCTGAGTAGTGTGATGTCTCTGGCTTTGTTCTTTTTGCTTAAGATTGGTTTGGTTAATCAGGATTTTTTTGTTCCAAATAAATTTTAGAATAGTTTTTCTAATTCTGTGAAGAATAAAGTGCATATTTTGATAGGAATAGTATTGAATCTGTAAATTTCTTTGGGCAGTATGGTCATTTTTACAATATTGATGCTTCCAATTCATGAGCATGGAATGTTTTTCTATTTATTTCTGTTATCTTTGATTTATTTCAGCAGTATTTTATAAGTTTCCTTTTAGAGATATTTTACCTCCTTGATTAGCTGTATTTCTAGGCATTTCATTTTCTTTGTGGCTATTGCTAGTGTGATCATATTCTTGATTTTACTCTCAGCCTGGACCCATACTGGCGTATAGAAATGCTACTGATTTTTGTACATTTTTTGTACCTTGAACCTTTACTAAAGTTGTTTATTAGGTCTAAGAGCCTTTGTGCAGATCATTTAGCATTTTCTAGATATAGAATCATATCAGTGAAGACAGGTTGAGTTTTTCTTTTCCTACTTAGATAGTTTTCATTTCTTTCTCTTGTCTGATTGCTTTGGCTGGGGCTTCTAGTACTGTGCTGAATATGAGTGGTGAGAATGGGCATTCTTGTCTTGTTCCAGTTCTCAAGGGGAATGGTTCAAGCTTTTACCTATTGAATATGATGTTGGCTGTGGGTTTGTCATAGATGGCTCTTATTATTTTGGCATTATTTCTTTCATACCTAATCCATTGAGTTTTTTTTATCATAAAGGAATGTTGAATCTCATCAAAAGCTTTTACTATGTCTATTGAGATGATTATATGGCTTTTGCTTTTAATTGTTTATGTGGTGAATCAAATTATTGATTTTTGTATGTTAAAAAAGCTGTGCATCCCAGGAATAAATCCTACTTGATGATGATATATTAACTTTTTGATATGCTGCTGGATTCAGTCTGTGAATATTTTGTTGAGAATATTTCTGTCAATCATCAGAGAAATTGGCCTGATGTTTTCTTCTTTCATTGTGTCTCTGCCAGATTTTGGTATCAGACTGATTTTGGCTTCATAGATTGAGTTAGGGAGGAGCCATTTCCTCAGTTTTTTGGAAACAGTTTCAGTATGATTGGTATTAGTTCTTCCTTTTATATCTGATAGTTAGGCTGTGAATACATTTGGTGCAGGGCTTTTTTGTTGTAGGTTCTTTATTACTGATTCAATTTCAGAAGTTTATATTGGTGTATTCAGGGTTTCAATCTTTTCCTGAATCAATCTTGGTGATTGGGTACTTCCAAGAATTTTTTCATTTCCCCTAGATTTTCTAATTCATATGCATAGAGTTGTTCATAGTCGTCTCTAAGGATTGTTTGTATTTCCATGGGATCAGTTGTAATATCACCTTTGTAATTTCTGATTGTGCTTATTTGAATCTTCTTTTTGTTCATTAATCTGGCTAGAATTTTATTAATACTAATTTTAAAAAAAAAACAAACTCTTGATTTCATTGATCTTTTGTATGAATTTTAGCATCTTGCATTGTTATTTAATTTTAGTTATTTATTTTCTTCTGTTAGTTTTGAGGTTGATTTGTTCTCTCTTTTATAGGTTCTTTAGATGGTAGCTTGAGATCTTTCTAACGTCTTGATGAAGTCATTTAGGGGCAAAAACGTTACTCTTAACACTGCTTTGGCTGCATCTCAAATATTTTTGGTAAATTATATTCCCATTTTCATTAATGACAAAGAATTTTTAAATTTCTGCCTTAATTTAGATGTTTACCTAGGAGTTATTTAGGAGCAAGTTGATAATTTCCATGTAGACTTTAGAGAGATCTTCTGGATATTGATTTCTATTTTTATTGCACTGTGGTTCAAGTGTACATTTGGTATGATTTCAATTTTTTTAATTTACTGAGATTTGCTTTATGACTATGTGGTTGATTTTAGTATGTTTCTTGTACAGATAAATGTATATCTGGTAGTTGTTGGGTGGAGTGTTCTGTAGATATCTACCAGGTCCAATTGATCAAGTGTTAAGTTTAAGTCCGGAATATCTTTGTCAGTTTTCTGCCTGGATTATCTATCTAACTCTGTCAATGGGTGTTGAAGTATACGACCATTATTCTATGATTATCTGTCTTTTTGTTTGCAAGAAGAACTTGTTTTATAGGTCTGAGTGCTCTAATGTTGGGTGCATATGTAATTAGTGTATTTAAAGCTTCCTGTTAGATTGGCCATGCTATTTTCATCATTTTCCATATTTATTTTTATTGGTTTTAAGTTTGTTGTATCTGATATAAGAATAGTGACTCCTGTCTTTTTTTGTTTTCCATTTGCAGGAGAAATCTTTCTTCATCCTTTCACTTTCAGCCTGTGGGTGTCATTACATGTGAGATGGGTGTCCCGAAGACAATAGACGGTTAGGCTTTGCCTTTTTCTCCAGTCAGACATTCTATGTCATTTAATTGGACTGTTTATCCTGTTTCCATTCACAGGATTGATATGTGTGATTTTGATCCTGTCATTTTGTTGTTAGCTGGTTGTTATGTAAACTTGATTGTGCACTTGCATGGCCTGTGGGCTCTGTGCTTACCTGTGTTTTTGTGGTAGCAGGTGTCTTTTTTTGCATCTGTGATTATAAAGCTGGTATAATTGAAATATATCCCTCAACATTTGCTTATCCGATAATGATTTTTATCTCCTCTTTACTTATGAAGCTTAGTTTGGCAGGATATGAATTTCTTGGTTGGAATTTCTTTTTTTTAAGGATACTGAAAATAGATCTCCAATCTTTTCTGGCATTGTAAGGTTTCTGTCTCTAGTGATACTAGGTAAATTTTCAAGCAGTTGATCCTCAAGTATATTTTCCAAGTTGCTTATTCTCTCTCCTTCTTTCTTTGGGATGCCAAATAGTTGTAGATTTTGTCTGTTTACACAATTTCATATTTTTCAGACGTTTTGTTCATTTTACTTATTTTTAAATTATTATTATTTTTGTTTGACTGAGTTGATTTGTAGTACTGTTCTTCAAGCTCTGAGATTCTTTCCTCAGTTTGACCTATTCTGCTGTTAACACTTGTGACTGTATTATACAACTATCATAGTGATTTTTTTGCTCAGTAAGTTCAGTTTGGGGTTTTCTTAAAAGGATTATTTTATCTTTCAGATCTTGAATTATTTTACTGAATTGCTTGGCTTTCTTGGATTGAGTTTCAGCTTCCTACACGATCTCAATGAGCTTTCTTGATATCTAGAATCTGAATTCCATGTCTACCATATCACACATTTCAGACTGAGTAACAACAATTGCTGGGGAGCAACTGGGCTTATTAGGAGATAAGAAGGTTCTATGGCTTTTTAAATTTTCTGGATTCTTCTTTTGATTCTTTTTTTTACCTGGTAGGGTTGGTGTTCCTTTAAATGTGGTTTAAATTGAATACAGTCAATTGACTTCATTCCTGGAAGTTTTCAGAGAACAGGCTCTGTGCAGTGTTTTTGTTGTTGGATTCTTGCCCTGGGTTTCAAATGGGGGAGAATTAGCAAAGTGGTTTTTTGTGTTATAGTTTGGGCTGCAATCCAGTTGATGGTGCTTGAAAGCAATGGGATGGTGGATAGTCATTCCTTTGTGTAACTTTGCATTTGCAGCTGTGCTTTGCAATGTGAGGTGCAGAGAAGTGACACACTCGCCTGCGCCACCACACCCAACCAGGTCTATTTCTGAGGCTTGTGGAAGGCAATTCTGAACTCTGGCACTCTGCCTGCTGTTATTATTACTATTTTTTGTTAGGTGTTTCAGGCCATGAGCATCTCTCAGGCAGAGATCTGATAGGGAAATAACGCACACTCTTACTAGATCAGCCCTGTTGAGGCAGACTTGCCTAGGTCCCACACCAACCTGAGAATTTGTGCAACTCATCACTCTCAGTCTCTCAGTATTCTGAGTGTATGAGTCCCTCCTATACTTGGATGCTGGGCTCAGATTCCAGCTCAGCTCTCCTGAGCTGTGGGCCACAGCCCTGGAGCACCAGAACCTACTTCTGGCTCCCTCTTCTGGACCCTTGAGGTTACATTAATAGTATGGTGTGTGGGAGGGGGTCCAATGGACTCCCAGGGTGCCAGAAAGTACTCAGGTTGAGCAAAGCATCCAGCCTAGCAGTGGGGCTGCACCATGTACGTGCTGTATTGAGCCAGCTGGGCAAGAGCCCTGGGAGGGGCTGGCCAATAGGCAGGCTTGCAGGACAGATGTGTCCCAGTTCCACAGAGGAAGGCAGCCCTACTTTCTCCCTGATGGTTAGCCAGGGCAGGAGCCTTTCAGAAGGAGATGGAGAGCCCTGGGAGATGGATGTTTATGACCTGGCTCCACTGGAGGTTTACTGCTTACTGAGGTAACTGGCTCCATGCCTGCTGCAGTGCCATCTCCATCTAATCTCTGGGGAGATGCCCCTGCCAGCTCAAACATCCTTGAGGGGTGTGGTATCCCCTGCAGCTATGATCCCAAAGGTCCACGGCGAGAGTGGAAAGTTTCCCAGGCCCTTTACTCACCCCTACCCTCGGAGCAGTTCAGGGGCAGAAACCAGCCTTAGCATAGGGGCACCCCATACAGGGTCCCCAGCTTCCTTCTTCAGCTTTAGCATCTGTGTCTTTTTTTTCCCATCCACATTTCTCTCCATAAATCTGTTAAAATTATGTTGGTTTAGTTGAAATTCTGGTCTGTTTCCATGGGAGTGGCACTTCTTGGCTGCATTTAGTTGGCCCTCTCCTTTTTGTGATTCTTTATGACTTTATGGATGAAAATTTTAAGCCAGATCCAGATGATCTTCTAGGACTTTTATGATACAGACTTTGCTTGGTGCTCCAGCCAAAGTTTACCACTATTATATGCTACATTGCTCTTTTTCAGATTGTACCTTCATTTTGAACGTTCTTTTCCTTCTGTATTCAGTTAATGTTTCCTTTAATAAGGTACTTATACGACACTATATCTTGGGATGATTTCATTTCTACCCTCGTCACAATCACAAACTATATTTTAAGTCATCTTCTCTTAGCACTGTATATGTATTGCTTTGGTTTTGGCATTTGCACTTTATCATAAATGTGTGAAAATGTTTGTCTCCTTTACCAGACTATAAATACTAAAGGAACTTCATAATATAGCTCTCAAAATTTGTATTTTCTTGTATTTAAATAATTGAAAAGATTGTTTTCTTTAATTTTATTTTTCACATAACTATGGGTATTTTTATGACATTTCATACTTTCCATAGTATGAAATTTGTAACACTTTGCCAAATAACAAAACTGCAATTTACCATAGCTCAATCTGCCATAATGTGTGGGAAATAATTGAACCACAACCAAACTTTCAGTTAAATTTACCTGAATTGAAGCCCAGATATAAATTCCTTTTATATTACTTTTATAGTGATACATCAAGTTATAAAAATGTTAATTAAGGAATTTTAGAGAATGTTTTTATTTTGTAATTTATTCTGCAAATTAAGTTATGCTTGAACATGTAGATCATCCCCCTAAAATCCAAAGAGAGAAAAATAAATTAGTGAGAGCATGCTACTTTGAAGGGTAAAAGGAGCTAAAATTGTTGGCTCTCAGTTAATCTGAGAATCGACTTTCATAATGGGCATTAAAAAAACATGCTGGGCCGGGCGCGGTGGCTCAAGCCTGTAATCCCAGCACTTTGGGAGGCCGAGGCGGGTGGATCACGAGGTCAAGAGATCAAGACCATCCTGGTCAACATGGTGAAACCCCGTCTC
>NW_016107420.1:1205084-1258598 GCF_001604975.1 Cebus imitator
AAAAAAAAAAAAAAAAAAAAAAAAACCATGCTGTAGGTATGTTACAGAATCTAATTTCTTTATATTAATTTAATTCAGATATTGATGATTTTTGTTGTTGTTGTTTTGTTTTGTTTTTTGGGAACGTAATCTCCCATGGCTCCTGAGTGTCTTACCAACCATTGCTGAACATTTCAAACAGTGAGGTCCAATATCTCCTAGTAATAAACAGTGCTAGTCACATCAACACTTAAGTAGGTCAAGAAAACCATGTGACTACTATGCAACTCGTCGCTCCCCAGGGGCTGGGGATGGTTTATTTGTTGCTTGCTACTAGAAGTGCTGAACCCTTGAACTGGATTCCTCTGTGCTGGCACCACCCACCACACTATACCCTCCATCAAGGCCCATCCTGTCTCCCCATGGGACTCTAACTTATAAAATCCTGCATGACATGCCAGAGTGCCTGCTGTTTGCGGTGTTGTGAGTAATAAACTATTTTGCTGGATTCCTTGAGTTTCAGCACTGCTGAGCTCTGGCAAACCTACCTGCTTTCTTTTCTTAGTCATCTTATCACTCTTTGATATATTCTCAAGTAAAGAATCTTTACTGATAGATTTCTTCTCTTTCTAATTAAGTGTGTTTCATATTCAAATATAGCCATAATCTCAATATATGATATTTCTCTTATGGAACAAATGAAACTGTATATCATGTGAAAAACATAAGGACTGCTATATACAGTACTTTGGCTGCAGCTGCCAATTTATAGAGCCTTTTAAAATTGGATGTATAACATACAGGCTGATGTATTTGAAGACCACCCACCTTTTTTTTTTCCTTACTATCTTTGGTTCTTCATAATTTGAAGATGTGCTTCATTATGTTCTTTTTTTATTGTACTTCAAGTTCTGGGATACATGTGCAGAACGTGCAAGTTTGTTACATAGGGTATACATGTGCCATGGTAGTTTTCTGCTCCCATCAACCCATCAATTACATTAGGTATTTCCCCTAATGCTATCCCTCCCCTTGCCCCCACCCTCCTGACAGGCCCTGGTCTGTGATGTTGCCCTCCGTGAGCCTATATGTTCTCATTGTTCAACTCCCACTTATGAGTGAGAACATGCAGTCTTTGGTTTTCTGTTCTTCTGTTAATTTGCTGAGAATGATGGTTTCCAGCTTCATCCATGTCCCTGCAAAGGACATGAACTCTTTCTTTTTTATGGCTGCATAATATTCCATGGCAGATATGTGCCACATATTTTTAATCCACTCTAACATTGATGGCCATTTGGGTTGGTTCCAAGTCTTTGCTATTGTGAATAGTGCTGCAATAAACATATGTCTACCTGGGTCTTTGTAGTAGAATGATTTTTAAGCCTTTGGGTGTATACACAGTAATGGGACTGCTGGGTCAAGTGGTATTTCTAGTTCTAGATCCTTGACACAATGATTGAACCAGTTTATACTCCCACCAACAGCATAAAAGCCTTTCTCTTTCTCCACATCCTCTCCAGGATCTGTTGCTTCCTAACTTTTTAATGATTGCCATGTTAACTGGCATTGTATCTCATTATATTTTTGATTTGCATTTCTCTAATGACCAGTGATGATGAGCTTTTCTTCATATGTTTGTGAATGCATAAATATCTTCTTTTGAGAAATATTTATTCATATCCTTCACCCATTTTTTGATAGTGTTGTTTTTTTTTTTTCTTGTAAATTTGTTTAAGTTCCTTGTAGATTCTAGATATTAGCCCTTTGTCAGATGAATAGATTGCAGAAATTTTCTCCCATTCTGTAGGTTGCCTATTTACTCTGATGAAGTTTCTTTGGCTGTGCAGAAGTTCTTTAGTTTAATTAGATCCCATTTGTCAATTTCGGCTTTTGTTTTGTCTAATCTATAGACATTTCTTGTTCATTTATTTTTCCATCACAAATATCTTAGAACATATAAATAGCATCTTGGTTATGTGAAGGGATTGGTGCTTTCAGAAGTAGTCCAAGTAGCTCTTTCTACTTTGCAACCACTGTTTCTTTATTAGTATCCTAATCATATCATTTGTGCATCTACAGGGGAAGGTGTTCTTGAGGGCACCTGAGCCTGGCAAATGATATTTAAAATGAGCAATAATGAAAACCTTTGTGAAACAGGGTTTGGAAGCACAAAACTAAAACCTAACTTAAAGACCAGCTTGCTTTCTTAGGGTGTTACTATATGTAATTATATGCATTAAGGGATTACATTTACCCTTTTACCAACCTGCATCAGTATAGAAAGTGACTTGTTCTGCTTTTCCTATAGACAGAAAATATCATGAGCATATTAATTTTAAATTAAGCCAGATAAGAAGATCTATACATGAATAATTGGATTTATAGTTTTTGGGGAAAATTACAAAAAAGGTTTTAATTAGAAAATATTACTTATCCTAAACAGAACTACTTTAGTAAAATGCTTATGCCATGTAATTTATAACACTTGGATAATATTAAAATGTGATGAATGAGGGAAACTTAATAATCTTTGGGATATTTAGAGGTTTTCTAATTAGATACAACAAGCAATTAAATTCACTTATAAGGGCATCCTTGTAAGGATAGATAAACTATTTTTGAAGTTATCACTGTACCATCAAAATTTGATTTTACCAATTTTACTTTCCAATTAAGTTCAGAAATGGCAAGACTATGTTGCTGCAATTAAGTGTCATTTATTCTTCATTTCTTTATTTAGCAATGAATTATTAACCATCTACTATTTGTGCTGTCCTATGTTCAAGGAACTGGGTATATAAAAGTCAGTAAAGCACAGTCTGTTCTGTAAAGTATTTCAAGTAAGAAAAAATTCAAGTAGCTCCTTTGTTAACTGCATGCTTTATTTGCTGGAAAACTTGAAGTTTTGTGCCTAGGGCAACTATTTGTACATGTTAGAAGCTAGACTTCAGGGTCTTCAGATTTCTTTGTTGATGTTTATGATTGTGTTTAAAAGAGTAGCTTATGTATCATTAGATAAAGACAATGTGTAAACATACTGTTATGTCCAGCCTAAAGCAGGACTAAATCATTATAATCTAGTGAAACTGTTTATTCTCAATGTTGAATTATAATATATTAAAAATGATGAACTTCTATTTTTTCCTAAACCATCTAAATTAGAGGTTCATGATCTATTTCAGATAATTAGGGAAAACTCTGATGATGTATGTTCCTTAAAAGCAGTAGCACTTTGTTGGGTTGTCTAACTGAATGTTTCCTTTGCTCTGAGTTTTCTGAAGTGGATATTCCTCTACTCTTCTGCAACAAACAATTTAAAGTTTAACTCCTGACTGCCTCCGAATACATAAAAGCCCAGCACACTGATGTATTGTATTGTTCACCTGTGATCCTCTTTTATGATATTTTATCTTGAGCTATTCTAAGATCTCCACTTACTGTGTATAGAAAGGCAAATAGGCTTACACAAAGGAAAAGTTAACAAAATGAGAGAAAAAAGTTTCTTGATGGTACTAAAGCACTAGAGGGCCAGTTCTATTTATAAAAGATGTGTATTAGCTCACTGAACATTTACAATTCAGATGACAAGAAGATACTTTTAAGAGCTGATTTACTATTCTCAGGCCAGTGCTCATGCCAAGTGAGCTAAAGTAACTTCACCAGCTGAGCTAGTGGAAGTACTTAATATACTCATCTAAGATCTCCATAAGAGTAGCTTTTTGGCTACAACAACAGGGCCTGAAGCTGTCAACCTTCTCTACTGTCACCAGTAGATATCAATTAGAGGATCTGAGACATACACACATGCATCTTTTCATTCTTGCATAGGCAGCTGCCCAAAGGTCACTAACCCATTACTGGAGGGAGGAAGTCTTGGCAGTGATCCAGCTTGTGCATTGACTGAACAGCTGTAATCATCTGTCCAAACGTCTTGGACAGCAGGGAATGTCAGACTGATTTCTCAATCCAAGGAAATGAGTTTCCTTTTAAAACCCATGTGATATATCTTAGTATATTTAAACAGATTAACCTTAGTCACAAAGGCAACTTTCCTGTAATTTGAAAATGAACAAAAACTGGAAAAAGGAAATGAACATATTAAGTGTTCATCCTATAAGTATTTCCCATAATAGTAATAATTGAAATAACGGTAAGCTTGGTGGTAAGTTGTTTTTTTTTTTTTGCTTTGCACATGTTTCTTCAATAATGAAGAATATTTGGGTGGCTCACGCCTGTAATACCAGCACTTTGGGAGGCCAAGGAGGGATGATCACCTGAGCTCAGTATGAGACCAGCCTGGCTAACATGGTGAAACCCTGTTTCTACCCAAAATACAAAAACATAGCAGAGTGTGGTGGCGTGCCTCTGTGGTACCAGCTCCTTTTGAGGCTGAGGCAGGAGGTCCCTCTGTGTAGCTGGGACAATAGGTGTGTGCCATCATGCCCAGCTAATTTATGTGTATGTGTGTGTGTGTGTGTGTGTTTTTTTTTTTTTCTTTTAGTAGAGATAGGGTTTCACCATGTTTGCCAGGCTGACCTCGAACTCTTGACCTCAAGTGATCCACCCACCTCGGTCTCCAAAGTGCTGGAATTACAGGCGTCAGCCACTGTACCTGGCGATCCTTTATTTCTTATCATGAGATGCTATACTGTTATTATCAGAAGTAATTAATGCCAACACATTCTTTTTGAGAAAAAGTTATTTTGTACATTATACTGCCATACTTACACCATGGCACAAAAAGAAATTTGTATGAGCCTGGGAGGTGGAGGATGCAGTGAGCTGAGATTGCGCCACTGCACTCCAACCTGGAAGACAGACTGTGACATCGCAGGGAACAAAAAAAGAAAAAAAAACATTTGGAAACGAAACATTTATTATAAAGATAAGTATTATATTATTCACTATTTTAACTTAAAGATTTTGGCAGTTAAGCACTCTATTAACTCTATTGTTTAAGTTATAACTTAGAATGCTTTCATATTGTTAAAGATTATTTTACATTCTGGGCTTTCAAGAAGCATGAGTTGTGATGGCAGAGAATAATTTTTCTGTTTATGAAAGTTATTTATTAGAATATAGTCAGAAATATGTAGAAATCGAGGAAATATTTGAGAAAGTGATGTGAAATTAATAATGAGTGGTATAAAATTAATATTAGAATTTCTTTTGAGCGAATCCTTTATTTATTTATTTATTTTTTCCTTGAGAGGGAGTCTCACTCTCTCACCCAGGCTAGAGTGTAATGGTGCTATCTTGACTCATTGTAACTGCCGTTTCCCAGGTTCAAGTGATTCTCCTGCCTCAGCCTCCTGAGTAGCTGGGACAACAGGTATGTGCCATCATGCCCAGCTAATTTGTATGTGTGTGTGTGTGTGTTTTTTTTTTTTTCTTTTTTTTTTTTTTTAGTAGAGATAGGGTTTCACCACGTTTGCCAGGCTGATGTCGAACCCTTGACCTCAAGTGATCCACCCACCTCTGCCTCCAAAGTGCTGGAATTACAGGCATCAGCCACTGTACCTGGCGATCCTTTATTTCTTATCATGAGATGCTATACTGTTATTATCAGAAGTAATTAACGCCAATACATTCTTTTTGAGAAAAAGTTATTTTGTATATTATACTGCCATACTTACACCATGGCACAAAAAGAAAACCCGTTATATTTATAAAGTAAGTAAATTATTATTTTGATTCTGAGAAGTGTGACTTTAAGAATATGCCAGTATGCTTACAGCTTAAATGGGTTCTTAGAATTAATATTATAATTTTTTTCTAACTATACTCTCTTACTTCAGTTTGTATAAATAATACACAGAGTTGACACATAGCTAATTCTAGGGAGAAAAGAAAAGACAAAATTTAGCATTCACCTTGATTATCTTGGTGTTTTATTTGAAAACTTATTAAATTATTAGCCTGTAATTTTAGGTTGCATATTGTAAAAGCTTTAGATGTATGGTTCAGAGTTTAGATGGCTTCAAGTCTCAAACAGTCACAAAGTGGCATAGCAACTTAGATCATTATGTCTGTCTTCACTGAATGAACACTCAGAACAAAAGTGTGAAAGCTTCTCTCTTACCTCTCTCTGTATCAGAAAGAAAATTATCTCTTTTTTTTCTCTCTGGACAAAATTGCAGTGAAAAAGGATGCTGAGAAATGACTTTCTGGCAAGGAAGAAGGAGGAGGAAAATTTTTTCGGGTTAAGGCTGAGTAGCGTCTGCCGCATGTACTATAATTGTAACAAAAAAAGAAACATCTTTTTTTTTTGAGATGGAGTTTTCCTCAAGCTATTCTCCTGCCTCAGCCTCCCTAGTAGCTGGGATTACAGGTATGTGCAACCACTTTTGGTTAATTTTGTATTTTTAATAGAGACGGGGTTTCTCCATGTTGGTCAGGCTGGTCTTGAACTCCTGACCTCCAGTAATCTGCCCACTTTGACCTCCCAGAGTGCTGGGATTACAGGCATGAGCCACCACACCAGGCCAAGGCCATCTAAATTTCTTATTTAAATAGGTATGAAATGAGAGCCATTCCATTTGCATTATGTGTTTATTGGTGATCCTGAATTCTGCTTCTTGTAACAGTGTCAGCTTTGAAATGTTTGTGGCCTGTGAACAATTAAAAAATCACAGAGAGAAGAGTTTCATTGAAGGAGAACATTATTGCATTTGATTACCTTGATAAACTTCTGTTTTACACCTTTCTCAAGTCATAATTCTGAGTAATTGATATTTACAGAGTAAACTTTTTCAACAATAAACATAATTGATATGGCTTGTTTTTCAATTGTATAACCTTTTTAGTTTATAATGAACCTATAAAATATAATGGAACTGAGTAAGAAAACTTGGAGATGCATCTTTAAAGTATCCTGTTGAGTTTGGGACTGATTTATAGTGAACCACATAAAGATACTGTGTATTGAGAAGATAAAAATTATTGTCCACCCAGCCACTTTTTGCCCCTTAAGCAGAATTGGGGCCAATATTTGGTGCCATGACAGAGTCATGCAATTTCCCTTCTATTTTTCATTTTGGTATTTGACATACTAAAATAGAAAATGAGATAGTAAAGAAGGAACTTGTTTGTAGAAAAATTGAAAATAAATCTAAGAGCTTTGAAAAAGGACATATTACTGGATAGATTTGCATTGAACTATTTTGCCAAATTCAAAGCTCTGTATAAATAAGACTCAAATGAGTGTAATATTTTGAAAAAACTTATCTCCCTGCTCTAATTTGTTTCTAGTTAATGCAAAAGCACTTTAGAAGAGTAAGAGCTCTCTGATAAGTATCACTCTTAAAATATAGCATACAATTTTATGTTGAACTTAATCTTGAATATCTACATCAATTTCCCATAATATCCTGGACTTTTAAGACAAACATTTTTCTTGCCTAGCCATACATTTCAAAATTGTTTTAAAGTTTGATTGTTTTCCGGAAGACTGTTGTCATCTGGCTGCTGATTTATTCACTGAAGAACGTGTTAGAAGAGTGAGTGCCCAGCAAAACATCATGTGCAAATAGACCAATGTCGCATGCATTTGTGACTGATAATGATGATGATGACATTATAACCAATCTACGTTGTCCTTTTTTTTTTTTTTTTTTTTGCTTGGAAACTAGTCTATATTAAACCAATGAACATGTTTTATTCATTATTGCAAGTCACATAATATCACATAATTCCCAAATGTTAAGCTAATCTGTTTAGATAGCATACATTTTAATGTTTAAAAGTAAAATTAAGATGAATATTAATCTCACTGACTAGGAATTTTATAAAGCACTTGATTATCTCAATGCCATGAAGAGATATATATATTGCTTAATGTACGTGGATGGGAGTAAGTAAGTAGATAAAGTGTTCCAGGAATTTGTTCCTATAAATTTACTGAGATGGATTTTATCTTTTTTTTTCCACTTAAATTCCTTATTTTTATTCCAACACAAAGGATCAAACAAAATAATTACCTGACTTCTCTGAAAAGTTTTATCTTTTTTTTAAAAAAAGCTTCTGTTATCTTTTAAAAGTATTTATTGAGTACTTAGTATATGCTGGAAACTTTGTTAGGTACACAGATACCCAGTTTGCATTCACTTATCCTTATGTCTTAGCCAAAAAATTGTATCTTTCTAGTAGGCTAACTTATCTATCTACTATGATTCTCCACACACTCTCTTGCCTCACTGTATGTTCCTTGCATATTCCATGATACAGACACTGTACTGGAGTTCCAGAGGAAGTGTGTAGAGAGTTTAGAAAAGTCCTTTTCAAAAAGCATGTCAATAATGTTTTAATCAAAATATAGTATGTATGAGTTGCAAGTTATCTTCTTTTTTTTTTTTGTTCTATCACATATCTGCTCTGCCAACACAGAATATCAGAATTTGACAGCACACGAAACACATACACAAACATACACACACACACACACACACACACACACAAATAGAATGAGACTCTTGGAGAACTACTCCCACCCCTCAATTTTACCCTTTACCATTGGCATAGAATTAAACAGTTGTTGGGCTTTACATAAGGAAACTGATGTAGAAGATGAAGCCCTAGGTGATCATTAGGAAGATCATTGGTTCTAGTATAGGCACTGACTTTTATTATGACCTTAAAACATTTTTTCATCTCTATGCCTCAGTTTTTCTTTAAAGGCATTTTAATACTTAACTTGCTACCTCACTTATTAATAAAATATATGTATATATATATATATATATATATTTGTATGATACATCTTATAATTCAATTTTTTTTTTACTTTAAATTATTCTTATAAAGATACAAAATTTAGTTAGATATCTTTTGGTCCTTAAGAAGGCATTTTATCACTATGAGTTTGGTCACCACATTTAATGTGCTCTACCATGAATATTTAAAAATCTAAACTAATATTTTGATTTAGTATTAAAATGTCATTATATAGGGTATAAAAACAATGAGTCATTTCAAAGCAATTTTTACCCTATATATTAAGACTTAACTTTTTATTTAGTAATTCAAATTAATGTGTTGAAAATGCATTATTTTTATTCTCAACCCTTCTTATCAGTTATTATTTTTAAAAACTTATGATGAAGAATTGCTAAGGACAAGGAATATTCTGTATCTTAGTTTGACAGGAAGAAACATCATTTACTTCATAAATCAAATTTATTGTGATTATCATTAAAATCAAAGTACATTTCTTTCCTTGAATTAAAGATTCTTTTTTCATAGCTAAAACAATAAATTTATAAATATGGCCTTTTATATGTCTTAGGCATTTGTTAATATATATTTATGAGCCAATATCATGTGTCATTATAAAATATGTTTAATATGTACAGTTGAATGCATTTACATTTCTACAAGTAAAGTGTTCTCTGAGATCATCTGATAACATTTGTTAAAATACATATACTGTTTGTGAAATACTTTGCATTTGTTTCACTAAGTTTTTTTTTTTTTTTTTTTTTTTTTAAAAAAATAAAAACGGTCTCACTCTGTCACCCAGGCTGGAGTGTAGTGGCATATTCTCAGCTCACTGCAACCTCCGCCTCCTGGGCTTAAGCAATTCTCCTACCTCAGCCTCCCAAGGAGCTGGGATTACACGTGCACACTCCCACACCAGCAAATTTTTGTATTTTTAGTAGAGATGAGGTTTTACCATGTTGGCCAGGCTGATCTCGAACTCCTGACCTCAGGTGATTCACCTACCTCAGCCTCCCAAAGTGCTGGGATTACAGGAGTGGGCTACTGCACCTGGCCCAAAGTTTGTTTTTATTTTTGCATTATTATTATTATTTTTTTGAGGCGGAGTTTCGCTGTTTACCCAGGCTGGAGTGCAATGGCTTGATCTCGGCTCACCGCAACCTCTGCTTCTTGGGTTCAAGCAATTCTCCTGCCTCAGCCTCCCGAGTAGCTGGGACTTCAGGTGCATACCACCATGCCCAGCTAATTTTTTTTTTGTATTTTTAGTAGAGATGGGGTTTCACCATGTTGACCAGGATGGTCTCAATCTTTTGACCTCGTGATCCACCCGCCTCGGCCTCCCAAAGTGCTGGGATTATAGACGTGAACTACCGCGCCCGGCCTATTTTTGCATTTCTTATTAGGATCTTGAGTTAGTTCAGAAACTTTAAAACAGACTAGGCTCTTTGAATTCAGTGTTCCTGGTTCTAGGTGAGGCTCTTTTGATTATGTAAAATGGAAACTCACTGAGCTACTTAAGAAAAGAGAAGCAGAGTATTAACATTGTTAGTTCTTCAGTTTTCAGATATACCCTAAGGAGACAGGAAACAAGAAATCAGTTTGTCTAAGAGATGAACCTGGAATGTGAATTAATAATAATCAGTTAATTCTGTTTTTACTTTTCTCTCTCCCAATTCAACCTGCCCCTTCCTGTGTATCTTCTCCTGTAAAAATGGACCACTCCCCTCTCTCATTGGCATCGTATTTCTCAGGTCAGCATTTTCTGCTGTTAAAAGAAAAAGTGACACAGCAATAAAATTGTAGAGTTAATTTGAGCAAACAGCAATTTATGAACTGGGAAGCATCAACCCAAAAGAGGTTTAGTACTCTGATGAAACATCAGCTGCAAATATTTATAAACAGGGAAGTAAAACAAATAAATTCTTTGGTTACAGTTTCAAAATTGTTTTCTTTAGTTTACCTCGATAGGTCCTGTAACTGTGTATTAATTTACTGTTTTGGACTCCCTAAGGTTACGTTTTGTTTTTCTGTAACATAAGCATTTAGCAGAAATGATCCAAGTTCAGTTTCATTTATGTCTGTAGTCTTAAGCAACGTTAATGCTATTTTTTTTTTTTTTGAAATGGAGTCTTGTTCTGTCACCCAGGCTGAAGTACAGTGGCACGATCTCAGCTCACTGCAACCTCTGCATCCTGGGTTCCAGTAATTCTCCTGCCTCAGTCTCCCAAGTAGCTGGGATTACAGGCATGCACCCATGCATGGCTAATTTTTTTGTATTTTTAGTAGATATGGGGTTTCACCATGTTGGCCAGGCTGGTCTGGAACTCCTGACCTTGTGATCAGCCCACCCTGGCCTCCCGAAGTGCTGGGATTACAGGCATGAGCCACTGTGCCTAGCCTGTTAAGGCTATTTTTTAAGGCCTAGCTGATTCGTTTGCTCAGAAACTTTTCAGGCATGGTCTTCATTTTATTTTGCCTTAACACTTCACAGATGTTGAATCTACATTATCTTTCAACTTTGATGCCAATACCCGACTGTTAAGACTCAGTTCCTATAAAAGACTATGATTGGTGTAGCTTAGATTAGCTCCTAAATGTAATTTATTTTCTGGATTTTGATAGTAAGAGTTCAAGGAGTAAGGGTGGGATTGTGTAGAAAGCCTCGTTTATGGATGAGGATAGCTCTCAGGAAGTAAGCTAATCCCTTAGACTGTCTACTATAGATTTAGTACAAACAATTAGAACTTAAAATTTTTTTGACTTATAATTATTAGTGGAAAATAAAAGATTTTTGAAAAATTGAAAGCTCTAGAGCCTGAAACACATGGTTTAAGTCTGTTCTTCTACTCATGTGGAGCATAACCTTTGGTAATATAACGTATCTGTTACTGGGTCCTCATTTTCCAAATGGTTATACTGAAATTTTTATTGACTGTGTTGCATAGAATCTCTTCTAGGAAGCCTTTCCATTCAGAAGGCATCAAAATTGTTGTTCTATATACATTATATCTTAGCTCTTGTGACAGTGGTGATGGTTGATTGAACAGAATGGTAACTCCTAAAGTCCAGCCACTTGTTTGGTGGAACAAAAAATTCTCGAATTCTCTTACCAATGCCAAGTGGAGGTGGCTCTTTGAGCAACTGGGCAAGGATTCCTGAAAATTTTTGATTCCCATGAACTATACTGTCTTAACAGTCCTCACAGATGATGGGCTCTGTATTCTTATTGCAGTAAAACCTCTGTCTCATGTAAATTCTTTCTTCTAGCTAAAATAACTCTACTTAGAAAAGAAAGTTAGCACCATATAGACTATGTGCCAGACATTGTTCTAAATAAATTCTATATAATTCACTTAATTATCACATTACTTGTGCAACATAGGCGATATCATGATTTCTATTTTAACAAGTAAAGACCTTAAAGCCCTGAGTTGAGCAGTATGTAAAAACTGAGGAGCTTGGCTGGGGGGTGGTGGCTCAACCTGTATCCCAGCAGTTTGGGAAGCCAAGGCGGGTAGATCTCTGGAGCCCAGGAGTTTGAGACCAGCTTGGGCAACAGGGATAATCCCCGTCTCTACAAAAACAAAGTAAAACAAAAATTTTGATGCAAGATGTGGTAGCATGCACCTCTAGTCCTGCTTACTTGGGAGGGCATGGTAGCAATGCACCTCTAGTCCCAGTTACGTGGGAGGCTGGGAGGCAGGAGAATCCCTGGATCCCGGGAGGTGGAGATGCCAACAAAAACTGTAATAAAAAGTGGCTTAGCATCAGAACAAGGTAAATGTTTCTGATATTAATGTTATTTTCATTTTGAGATGAAAAGTGAACAAGATGAAGGAACTGATGATTTAGGAGTTTGAAGGGCTTGCCCAAGCCCACAGAACTATTGATATTTAGTAGAAAATATGAATTCAAACAGATCTGGCTCCATATTAGGTGTTTTAAAAGTAATAGCTTTAGTTATTATGCAAAATAAAATAAAACAACCCATTTTTAAAGTGTTCTGTTTCAGAGACTTAGTTACATGTGTACTGCCTTATGTTCAGCCCACATCTTCAATTGAAAAAATTGATTCCTATGTAAGTGTCTCAAAAATCATATTCCTTTACTAGGGCATGCTACCTGACAAATATCCAATATATATAAAATACACATTAGGTATTCAGAGACAGAGCAAACTAGGTCAGATTTGTAGTTTTATTCATGGTGTGACTGTAACCAAGTCACTTATTCATTCTACTCCAACTATTGATACAGAGATTATCATTACTTCCCAAGAGCATCCAGGAGCAGTGTCAGGAATGCTGGATTTCAGTGACCTTGGCGACTGTGTGTTGTCTTTCTCTTACTGTCCCCAAGAGTCAGTGTCTGCTACTATAAAAAGGGTTCTCATGGCTTTGAATTAGGCTAGAGTGATGAATTTGAGATTTTTAACATACTCTGCCTTTTTTGTAATTTTGCTTAGGATCCATTAAGTGATGATTTTTAGGGGTAATTTGACTTATGATTGATATATTTATTACATATAAATCAAACACAACAACGTGAATATGTTTAATACTACTCAACTATGCACTTTAAAAAGTTATGATGGTAAATTTTAGTTTGCATACTTTGCCACAATTAAAAATAAAAAATATTACATTGAAATGTGTTATGTTGAAATATTTATAAAACTAAAATCCACATACATATAATCTTGATTACATAATTCTTAATATTTAATTTAGTAAATAATAATTATATAAACTTAGAAGGTCAAATAGCTTAATTCCTATATTTATTAAACAAATGGACATTATATTTTATATTAGCCAACATTTTCTGCATTGGAGTAGTTTTCCCTAAATATAGAATGACGATGGATTTAGTTGTCATTACTGGAACAGTTTTGAAAGTCAGAGAGGGTGTAAGGAACAGTCAGACCATGGCAGCACATATAAGCTAAACCTGAGCCCATTCTCACTCTCTATATGCAATGGTGAAACTGAAGCCCAGATTGTTTGAGGGTGAGGTCAAAGAGAATATAAAAGTAACAACATAGGCATTTAGTTTCTCAGAATTATCAACCAACTTTATTGTATTACCTTTGTTCTCTTCAAAAGCAATCACTTCTTGATATAAAACTAGAAGTTTGGCAATTATTTTCTATATTAAACCTTTACCAGTTAGTAAGATAAAATAAATAAGAAATACCTAAAATAAAATTTTCAAAAATATTTTGCGTATCTATTATCAGAACTATAAGCTGTATTTCTCCAAAGAAGAATGAAAATTATGATGATTAAGTAATACTTTATTTTTAATTAGAAATAATATAACATAGACTACGTTTGCTCTATTGGTTTTCCCTTTTGAAACTACAAAAGGGCATACAACTAAGAACTATTAAAAAGTGTGTCAAATAAAACTCTTAAATATTTTTCAGCTTAATTTTCTTTTACATTATAAGATTTAATAGTGGCATTAATTTGTCACAGTGAATTTTTTTTTTTTTTTTTTTGAGATGGAGTCTCACTCTGTTGCCCAGGTTGGAGTGCAGTGACACAATCTTGGCTCACTGCAACCTCTGCCTTCCAGGCTCAAGTGATTCTCCTGACTCAGCCTCCAGAGTAGCTAGGATTACAGGCATGTGCCACCATGTCCGGCTAATTTTTGTATTTTTAGTAGAGACGGGGTTTCACCATGTTGGCCAGGTGGTTTCAAACTCCTGACCTCAAGTGATCCATCTGCATTGACCTCCAAAAGTGCTGGGGTTACAGGCGTGAGCCACCATGCCTGGCCTGTCACAAAGAATGGACATAGCAGAAGAATGTATTTGTTTTTCAGTAATGCTTATCACTTGCTTGTAGTAAAAATACCAAAGGAACATCATAGTGAAGTTTTTAATCTTACAATGGTACCACGTAAAATATCTAAAAGATTTCATCAAAATTAGTAATTATCAAGTCATATAATTTTGGAGAGAAATATCTAACATCGACCACTGCTTAGTTACTGTTATAAACATTGTATATCTTAAATGCAGTTCATCAACTAAATGATTCACAGATGAAATTAAAATACTAGGTTATTCTTATGTTGATATTAGTATATAATTAATTTTTCAATGTTTACATATTGACATTTTAATGTATTTAAAAGTTACATATTTAAGGGATTTGTAGGAAAGTCAGATTTTACTAGATGCTGTTAAGTTAATAGACAAAAATAACTAGAAGTATGATTTTTTTTTTTAGGTTTAAAAACAGTCTTATCCCAATATTTCTTTATGATAGCAATTGCCAATATTTTACTATCATGCTGAAATTGTGAATCTGTGAATGTATGAGTCACTAGTTTATTCCAGTATATGATCACAAAGTCTTGGCATGGATAATCAAAATGTACCACAGTCATATAAAATAAAAATGAATAAAGATATATTTCAATTTTTTCTTTAATTAAAAAATAAACCTATATATAATGATAAAAAAAAATCAGCAGAAAATTACTTAGTTACTATAATTACCAGTTTTTATGAAAAGATATATTTTCCTCAGTATTGTACCAACTCTAGGGTTCAGTCTTATTCTATTGTGTTATCCAGACATTAAAGAAATAGAAAGCAGGGGAAAACATTTATGAAGAAAAGAAAACTTCTATTAAGAAAACTTCAAAAAAGAGTAAGATTTTAGAGCATTATAAGAGACAAGTAGATGTATTGGAAGAGGGTAGGAGGTATTCCTAAGGAGCTACCATGTGAGCAAAGACCTGTTTACAATGAGGAAAGGAAGTGTACCATGAAAATATATAGAATAAAAGGATTTCTGCCAGAGAAACTAATGAGTATAAATGCTATGAGGTCAGAACAAAGTTATTGTTTTCTAAAGAAGCAGAAGGACTAGGGAGAGAATACCCACTGTCTGCTAGTGAGAAAGAATGGGTTTTCTTGTTACCTTGACTTAATCATTTCAAGTTACTGAGCTTCTGTTTCCTTAACTGCACAGTGGAGACATAAATCTGCCTTAATTACCTCAGGGTTATGAAGTGAAAATGTTTGTAAAAGCATGTTGAATGTTGTAAAGGGCTATGAAAATCTAAGTTGTTGTCTTAAAACTATTTTATTACACAACATAACTCAGATAGTCTGAACCCCTGTACCTGGTAGATAATACACACAGTAGAGATGTTCACTTGGTAAAATGGGCAAGAGTTAATAAAACTTGATTTATTCCATAATTTCAAAGAGGCTTTAACCATTTAACCATTTTTATGCCTCTCAACTTTCATTTCTATATCTTAGTTTACTTATTGAAAAAAGAGAAATAAAACTCAATATATAGATTTGTGGTAAAAACTAGAAAAGATACTATGTATAAAGTATAGTATTTAGCAGAGTTCTTAGAATATATTAATTACCAAATAATCAGTAGCTTTAATAGAGATGGCTGTCCATTTACAATGATTATGATCATGAGATGTTGTACTGAAATATATCTAATGCCATAAATTCCTGTGTAAGGTTCTTAATCACTGATGGAGAACATATACTATAAAGCAATCATAGATAACAAATAAAATAAATTAAAAACACTATATTTGGAAGTCAGTAATTTTATTAAATAGTGAATGTTTCAGAATAGTAGAGGCACTGAACTGATAAACACATTCACATTTCTAAGAATGTTATGTTTTGATTAACCAAAATAATTAAATACACACATCACTGGCTTTTAATTTAAAAAGACAATTATATTATTTCATAGACCTCTTGAATCATAACAAATATGATAGTTTTATTTGTCCAGTAATGTTATTTGAAATAAAATAGTTCAACAGTTAGAAGCACAGTATGTATTTCTGTAAAGGATGCAAAAATGTGTAATTTTATAATTTGACAAATATGTATTTAGCAGCTAATCTGTATTAAGGTTTCCAGACAAAATCATGAAATAAAATTTTTTCCACACTTACTATCGCCTTCTAATTTGTACACATTTTTATAATGTAGTAAGTTAAGTGAAAGAAAAGTATACAGAAATAAGGCTGTGATGTGACACCAATTAAGGAAATATCTTTCAAAAGTGAAAGTAAAATATAGACTTTTTAGACATGCAGAAGCTGAAATAAGTTTTCACTTGAAAACTTGTGCCACAAGAAATGTTGAAGAAGTTATTCTTTTAAGACAGAAGAAAAATGACATGAGGTGGAAATATGAATTTACACTATAGAAATAAATGAAGAGCAATGGAAATGGCAATTCTAGGGGAAATATCAAAGACTTTTCTTTTGATTTAAATCAATTCAAAAGATAATTGTTTAAATATATGGGAAACATAACATATACATATTAACACACATATATAAATATATATGTCAACACACATATTAATATATATATGTTACACACATATATTAACATATATAAACACACTCATATAGACATTCGTATGTTAACATAAACATATGTTAACACACATGCGTGTATGTTAACATACACACATAACATATATGTTAACATATATAGATATGTATAAATGTGTACATTGACATATATATCAATATGTTAATATATTTATATATGTGTAGATGTGTTAACATATATTGGACATATATATATGTAAGTCGTATGACAATAGTGTAATAAAGGCCAAATAGGAAGAAATTGAAAATTTCTTCTATGATAAGATTGTTGTACTATACATGAAATACTATAATATCAATTGGAATTAGGCTATATTAAATTAATGATCAATACCATAAACCCAAAAGAAACTGATAAAATGAGAAAATAAAGAATACACATAATAAACCAACAAAGGAAATGAAATAAGAAAATTTATTAATCACACAAATGTAGAAAAAAACTAAAAAGAGAGCAAAGAAAATTTATGGCAAATAGAATCCAAAAGCAAAATCATAGTCTTAGTACTAGTAGAAATAGACAAATTAAATGCAAGTTTTCCAAATAATACAAATAAATAAGAAAAAATGTCAGAAAAAATAAAATTGAATTTAAAAGGTTGAATAAAAATAAAAATAAGAAAGATCTAACTATACTTGCCACAAAAAGTTATCTTTAAATAACAAAACATTTATTATTAATAAATAATAAAAACATTGAAAAGGAAAGGAAAAAATATGCCATTCTAATTCTAGGTAGAAGACTATTAGAGAATTAAAAATCAAGTCACAGGATGAGATAAAATATTTGCAATGGAAATATCTGAACAGGACTTGTATCCAGAATATATTAAAGATTCTCAAAACTTAATAATAAAATACATTAAATGAATAAAAACTTTCCAAAGATACTTCATTAAAGAGAACACAGAAAGAAAGAGATTAAAAGCATATGTAAAGATTTTCAACATCACTCAGGAAAAGCAAATTGAAACCACAATAAATACCACTACACTTCTATTAGAATGGTTCTACAGACTGTCTATATCAAATGATATTATGAATGTGTTGGAACTGGAAATGTTACACACCACTGGTCAGAATGTAATATGGTGCAAGCAATACAGAAAACATTTTGATAGTTTCTTATAGTGTTAAACACATATCTACCATAAAATCCAGTCATTTCCAATATAGGCATTTACCCAAGGTGAATGAAAGCATACACTTAGAGCAAATTCTTGTGCACAAGTGTTCATAGCAGTTTTATTTGTAATAACTTTAAACTGGAAATGTCTCATATGGCAGTCAACAGATAAAAAGATAAGTTATGTAATATCCACATAATGGAAGACTTCTTAGCAATTATAAGAGATTTAACTATTGATACACAACAACATAAATGAATCTCAAAATGATAATGCTGAGTACAAAAAGAAAGAATAATGTGTGATTCTATTTACATAAGTCTTTAGAAACTGCAAACCAACATAGTACAGAAAGATGAACAGTTTCGTCCTGGGAAGGTGGAAGGATACGGAAAGCAAGAGGGTGGGATTGCAAGAGGAATGAGGCAGTATAGAGATGATGCATGTTCACCTTCTTGATTATGGTGAGGATTCCTTGTGTGTAGACATGTATCAAAATTTGCCAATTGTGTTTTTTAATTGTGTTCAATCTATTAATATCAATTTTACCTGTATAAAGCTGTGATATTTTTTAAAAGTCATAACAACAGATCGGAAGTGAGAATGTAAGTAGGTAGTAGGGAGTCTATATTTTTTAGTCTATAGAAAGTTGAATTTTTAATTAAAATGACAACTCTAAAATCTTCACCAGATCCAGTTCACATTACAAAATAACTCACTGAAACTTTTAAAGTACAGATAATCCCCATAGTCTTTTCACATTTCTAGTACGTATTCAAAGACCCACTGATTTTAAATATTCTTAATTTAATTTTTAAAATAATTTTAGATTTACAGAAGAGTTGCAAAGATATTACAGATACTTTCTGTGTATTTTTCATCCCAACTTTCCCTCATATTAACATTTTATGTAACTATGGCATGTTTGTCAAAATTAAGAGGTTAACAATGGTAAAATATTGTAAATGAAACTACTAATTTAATTTGGATTTCACCTGTTTTCCCAATAATATCTTTTCTCTTGTTCCGTTTCAATCAAGGGGCCCGCATTACATTCAGTTTCCGTTGTTCCTTTGGTACGTCCAATCTGTGATGGTTTCTCAGTCTTTCCTTGTTTTTCATGACAGAAACTTAAGAGTGCTGCTCATGAATTTTGTAATGTCCCACAATTTTGGTTATTTCAGTTCTTTCTCATTATTCAACTGGAGTGTTGAATACCGTACCACAGAGGTAAGCTTTTTTTCATCATATATTATCAAGGAGAACATGATATTATGGCTTTCTAGGTGATACTAACCTTCATTAGTTGGATAAGGTAACATTAACCAGGTTTCTATACTATAAATCTCCTCCTTCCTTTGTAATTAATAAATATTATTGTGAGTTACATGGAGACTATGCAAATATTCTGTTTGCCTGAAACTATTACCCACTAATTTTTTCATGGTACCTTTATGCCTGTGGTGTTCTAATAGTGATATTCTGTTTTCCTCATTTATTTCACATTTTAAAAAATGGATTTATTCTGTAAGAGTTGTCATCATCACATACTATTCAATCATTTTTTATACCAGTATGCACTCATGGATATTTATTTGTTCTTTAGTCTAAAGCCAATACCATTTTTATTTATACTTGTCTTCAGATTGAGTGTTGGCCACTTGGCCCTCTTTCAAATTGTCTCCTGTGTATCATTCCCACCAGCAGTCATCATGCCTGGTGCCAGTCTTGGCCACTTAGTATCTTAGAGGGATAGCGTTATGTACACCTGTCTTTACTAGATGCGAAGCAAACATCTCTGGAGTTCCTTCCTGGTCCTGTTCATTATTTCAGAAGGATAGATTTTTAAAAAACAAAACAACAAGAAAAACCAATTGTCTCCTATGTGCTTTTGATATGCTCTCATCTTTGTGTTTTAGTTGCTGTTAGCATTCCTTACCTTCTGCTACCATAAGTTGTTTCAGGGTTCTCTCATCTTTTACTTTTTCCAGGCTTGGAATCAATGTCAACTACTTCTCCAAGGAACCCTTGTCCCTTTTACTGAATAGTGGTAGTTAGGAACTATTTTCCTAGTGCTAGGTAGACTCTGTTACTGGAGTGTCATCAGTTGTAGGCTAACTCAGCCGACAGAGTGTGGAAATATATGTACCTGTACTAGCTCATGTTTATATATATACTTGCATATTAGCTCATGTTTATATATATACTTGCATATTTATTTCTGTATTAATCTGTGTTTAAATATAATGTGTATATATAAACATCACATATATGAATAATATCAAACATACACACCCTCCAAAATAAAGCAAAAAATGAGTCCATAATGAAACATCTGACCTGTCCACAGGGATTAGCACCACAGGATTCATTCCATCATTGCCCTTTTGCTCCTTTGAAACGTCTTTTTCCAGCTGAGAAAAGATTGGTTTATAGTATCTACAATACATTTAGATATTTGCTCAAACTTTGTATATATGTAGTTTCAGAATTGCTAATACATATTTCTGTGTGAAACAAACTTGTTTACTAGAATACAGTGGTTTTTGTACCATTCTCTTTGTCTTTGCAATATCCAATCAAAACATCTTTCCAAAGTAACTAAAAAAAGTCAGCTCCTTTACTTACTTGCTTAAATATGGTTTTATCAATTATTTATAATATAATAAAATTTATTTTTATACAGTCTCTATTCCATTCTAGGTCCCCAGGCATCATGTATTTTTGGCTTTAAATGTACAATAAAAGTCAATCTGTAGATACAGTTCTATGGACTTGGAAATGTATAGTCACATATCCATCACAGAGAACATTTTCATCATCTTCAAATGTTTTTATCTGATACCTCTTTGTAGTCAACCCATTCCTCCACCCCACCTCTCAACAACCACTGATCTAAATACTAACTCTACTGTTTTGCTTCTTCCACAATGTTATATAAATGAAATCATGCAATATGTAGACTTTTTGAGTGACTTCTTTCACTTAACAAAATGCAATGTGAATAAATATTCACATCGTGTCATGAATCAATAGTTTATTCTTTTTTATTGCTGAGTAGCATTCAGTTATATAGATGTTTTCCAGTTTATTTATTCATTCATTCACTGAAGGATGTTTGGATTATCTCCAAATTTTAGTGATTATAAATAAAATTGGTGTAAACTGTTGTATACTGATTTGTGTCAGCATAAGTTTCCAATTAACTAGGGAAAATTCCTAAGAATTAGATTATTGACTCATGGGGAAGTGTTTTATTCATTTTTTGCCAATTTTTATTTTTGTCCAAAATACTTTTAATTTAGATAAAATTGAGTATGTATTTTATGGAATTCAGTACATTTGGAATTTTCATTTCTTCTTATAACAAACACCCATATCACAATTTAGAACGTTTCAGTTAATGCAGAAAGTTTTTAAATTTTCACTTGTATTTAAACCACCTTTGCCATGTATATATATATATATACACAGAAACAAACACTATTCTTATATATTTTTCTCTATAAATTAGGTACCTGATTTGAATTTTATCAGACAAATGAAAATATGTAGTACATATTGTATTTATTCAACATCATATTTTAAATATTAATTCATATTGTTAATTAATAAATCATTCCTTTCACTATTTTCCATAAAATGAATCCCTCAAAGTTTGCTTATTCATTCAGTTATTTATACAAATTTTGTGATTATATTTTCTAGGTTTTATTGTTAGATGAATAGATGAATATAAATAAAATTAAGAATTCAAAATCTACAAAGAACTAAAACAGATTTACAAGAAAAAAAATGCATTCAAAAGTGGGCAAAGGATATGAACAGACACTTTACAAAAGAAGACATATATGAGGCCAACAAACATATGAAAAAATGCTCATCATCACTGGTCATTAGAGAAATGTAAATCAAAACCACATTGAGATACCATCTCATGCCAGTTAGAATGGCAATCATTAAAAAATCTGGAGACAACAAATGCTGGAGAGGATGTGGAGAAATAGGAACACTTTTACACTGTTGGTGGGAGTGCAGATTAGTGCAACCATTGTGCAAGACAGTGTGGCAATTCCTCAAGGACCTAGAAATAGAAATACCATTTGACCCAGCAATCCCATTACTGGGTATACACCCAAAGAGTTATAAATTGTTCTATTATAAAGACACATGCACATGTACGTTCATAGCAGCACTGTTTACAATAGCAAAGACCTGGAACCAATCCAAATGTCTATCAACGATAGACTGGATAAAGAAAATGTGGCACATATACACCATGAAATACTATGCAGCCATAAAAAACGATGAGGTCACGTCCTTCACAGGGACATGGATGAATCTAGAAACCATCATTCTCAGCAAACTGACACAAGAACAGAAAATCATACACCACATGTTCTCACTCACAGACAGGTATTCAACAATTAGAACACATGGACACAGGGAGAGGAGCATCACACACTGTGGTTAGTTGGGGGTGCTAGGGGAGTGACAGTGGGGGTTGGGGGGTGGGGAGGGATAACATGGGTAGAAATGCCAGATATAGGTGATGGGGGGATGAAGGCGGCAAACCACCTTGCCATGTATGTACCTATGCACGATCCTGCATGATATGCACATGTACCCCAGAACCTAAAGTACAATTAAAAAAAAAAGAGAAATTATATATATAATTTTGTAGATAAACAGTTTCACTTTTTTATATTAAATTTGTAAAAGTGAAATGTTTGGGTCATAGTGTATTTTAACTTTGCGTCTTACAAGCAGTATTTTTAAGGCACTTCCAACATTTTACATAAACACTACTAGTGTATTAGAGTTCAGCTTTCTATATGTCTTAATATTGGTGTTGTCTTTTTATTTTCGCTATCCTTGTGGTTATGACACAGTGTCTCATTGTAGTTTTAGTTTTCATTTTCCTGATAAGTAAATACTTTGAACATCTTTTCATTTCTTTATGAAATACTTTTTAAGTATCTGCTCAAGTGTTTGTTCAGTTTTAAATTGAAATATTTAGTTCTAAATATATTTTAGCAAGAATTCTTTCTATATTTTTTATACAAGTTCTTCTTTGTTAGAGATATATATTGAGAATATATTTTTCTCAGTTATTGGATTTCACTTCCATTTTCTTAATATAATATCTTTATGGACAGGGTATTTTTAAAATGGAAGTTCACTTTTAAATTATTTTTTTTCTTTAAATATGTGAACATTTTGTCCTAAGAAAATTTTGCTGACCCATCTTATGAATCCATTCTGCTAGCTAAATCAAAAGCCAAAAATCATCTAGAAGATTTTTAGTTTTAATTTTTACATTTAATTAAAATTTTAGCTTATCAATCTTGTATCCTGTTTTCTACTATATTAACTTACAATTCTATTAGCTTTGTTGTATTAATTCTTTACAATGATTATTTTTGCAAAGTTACATTTCTTTTCAATTTTCATAATTTTTCTTTTTTATCATATTTTTAAACAAAGTTCTCAAAGACCATGCTAAATTTGCCAATTTGCGTTTTCATAGGGAGGAATATTTAAAATTTCACTATTAACTATGAGAAATTAATTTTATATTTATGATTTGCCAAGAGGTTTGATCCAAAATGCATATATAATTTTTGGCAAGTGGCTTTTTATTTCCTTCATTTATGTAGATGGTGTATTTTTTCTCTAGCTTTTTAATGTGTTGATTTACATCAGATGATTTTCAAATGTTAAACCAACCTGTCATTCCTGGAATTAATTCTTCTGGTAGTGTTATATTAATATATTTTATGTATTCTTGGCTTCAATTTGCTGATATTTCCTAAGAATTTCTCAATTTAAATCTATCAGTGATATTAATCTATAACTTTATTTATCAGTAATGTTTTTAGAAGCCTTTGTAATCGAGATTAGATGCTTTAAGAAGCATTCACTTCTAATTAATCAATGGATTTGCTTAAATATTTGAATTAATGGTTTTGATTAAATATTTGAAATAATTTACTGACTGAGCTTGGAATTTTTTTGTGAAAAGATTCTAAATTATGAATTAAAAAAATATATAGGGGTATTCAAAACTTGTATTTTGTCTTTTGATAGATTTGGCAACCTATGTTTTCCACAAAAATGATTCTTCGAAATTTCCAAGTATTATCAAAAGCTTATTCATACTATTTATAGTTAAGAATTCATTATATATTTAATATTTATAGAATCTATAGCAATGATCATGTTTTAATTTCTGGTGCTGTAAATGTTAGTATCTTTTGCTTAATCAGTCTTGTTATTTGTCTATCAATTCTACTAATCTTTTTAAAAAAGCAACTTCTGCCTTTAAACTTCAATTCTATTTCATTGATTTTTGCTCTTCTTTTTTTTCTAAAAACTTTGTTTTTAAAAATTTTTGAGATAATTTTCTGGCTTCTTTAATTTGCTCATCTAGCTTTTTAAGTTAATAATTAAGCTCACAGATTTTATACCTTTCTTTCTTTATAAGCATTTAAAACTATACTTTTCCTCCATGCAAATATTTAACTTTATTCCCTAATAATTTTGATATATTGTACTTCAATTATAATTCAACTGGAAGTAATTTCTATTTTTCTCTTGTAACCTATTTTTTTTTAAATCAGTGGTTCTAGTTAAGAGAAAATATTGCTTTATTTCCAAATATTTTGGGTAATAACTACATATCTTTTTTAGATACCTAATTTAATTTTGTTGGGCTAATGGTACATACCATGTGTGATTTCAATAATTTGAAATGTATTGAGTTAACAGCTTGCCTGTGTTATAGCTGCATGGCCAGCTCTAAATATTAATTTAGTTGATTGTGTTGTTCAAATCTTCTGCAATATTACATTTTTGTCTACTTGCCTTATCAATTATTGAGAGTAGAAAGTTGAATTATTCACTATTATTACAAATGTATACTTTTCCTTCTTTAGAGCTGCCAATTTTGCTTTCATTAATTTTGATGATCCGTCATTTTTTTTTTTGGAGATATGTGCGCCCTTATTAGCAGAGCCACTACTTGAGGGGGATGAAGCGGGAGGAGTGAGTGGCCCCGATACCAAGCCGGCCGTGCTTCACGGGCTTGTAAGTGATGGAGAACTCGCTCAGGTGGTGGCCGATCATCTCTGGCTTGATCTCCACCTGATTGAAAGTCTTGCTGCTGTAGACGACCACCATGCTGCCAACCATCTCGGGTAGGATGATCACGTCCCGCAGGTGCGTCTTCACCACTTCCGGCTTCTCCATGGGCGGCACCTCCTTCTTGGCCTTGCGCAGGCGCTTCAGCAGCGAGTGCTGCTTCCGCCGAAGGCCCAGGTTCAGACGCCGCTGCTGGCGCGCACTGTATGGCTGCATCAGCTGCTCGGTAGGACATGTCCAGCAGCAGCTGGTCCAGGTCCATGCCGCGGTAGGTGAACTTGCGGAAGGTCCGCTTCTTCTTCTGCTCTACCTCTGCCATCTTGCCAGATCCTCAGAAAAGACCGATGATCTGTCATTTAGTATGTATTTAGAAAAATTCAGTTGACCATTTTATCTTTATAAAGTACCCTTCTTTATCTCTGGCAATACTACTTGCACAGCAGTTTGGTTTGTCTAATACTAAAATGGCCACATTACCTTTTCAAGTTTATATTTTGCATGCTATATCTTTTTCCATTATGTTATCTGAACTTTTCCATGACTTTATATTTTAAAATGCATCTACTGGAAGCATTGCATATGACTTTTAAAGCATTGTATATGACTTTTATTTTTAAGTCTTACAAGTTATATCCTTTTTTAAAAGATGAAATTTACATCATACAATTTAATTACTGCCTTTAAAATCCAACTAACTTAACTACATGTTTCATAATTATTACCTCTGTTCTTTGTCTCTTTCTTCCTTTCCTGTCATTTCTTGTATTAATTTAACACTTTCAGTTTTTCATTTTATATAATTTGTTGGTTTTTTTTTCTATTTTATAGTTTGCACTAGGAAAAATGAGTTGTTTAGCTGCAGGAATAGCGGTGTTAAGAATAGTAGTACTCTGAATTTTATACGGTTTTAATTATGTTTATAAAAAGCATGTAGTTCCTCAACTAACAAGATGTTGGTGTGACATTGACTGCTATTTTAAGTAAAATATATTTAATTAAGATTTTTTAAAAGGAAATGATAAGAAAAACAGAACTTAAGCTCATCCAATCAGAAGGAGCCAACAATCTTACAATTATATAACTAGAGACTTTTAAGTAAGGTGAAAAACAAAACAGAAAAAGAAACTTTATAACCGCAATCAATCAAATAATTGTTAAATTTGGCTTCTTTTTCTCAATAAGCACTTGCTCTGGAGGGGGGCAGGGATGGTAGTACTAAGCAATATGAGAACATGAGATCTGTGGTTAGGTGTCTTTCATTAATTTTAGAAAGCTCACAGCCATTACTGATTCAAATATTTCTTGCATTTTACCTTTCTTTTTCTGTTTTTGTTATCAGTTATGTCTGTATTGCAGTTTTAAAAATCGTTCTATTATTCTTGGATGTTATGTTCCGTTTTGTGTGTGTGTGTGTTTTATTTTAGGAACTTTTTACTGACATCATCAAATTCACTGATTCTTTCCTTGGTCATTTCCAGCCTATTATGCATCCATCAAAGACATTCCAAATTTTCTTACAATGCTTTTCATTTGTAGAATTTTCTTTCGATTCTTTCCTAAAATTTCCATTTCTTGACTCACATTATCCAACTGTTCTTTCTTATAATAGTAAACTTTTTCTATGACAGCACTTAGCATATTAACCATAGTTATTTTTAAGTTGCCTGTCTGATCACTTCAACATCTGTGTCAAATCTGAGTCAGGTTCTCATCTTTGTTTCATCTATTCAGGCTTTTTTCTCAGGACCTTAGGCATGCCTTGTGGATTTTGCTGGAAACCAGGTATCTTCATCAGATAACAGAAACATAGTATAATATTTATGTACCGTGAGAATTTGTGTTAATCTAAGTAGAAGTTGGGCTTTGTTTCTTGTCCTCTGCAATTTACATGGCAGAGGCTTTAAATTTTTCTGCTGTTCTTTTTTCCACTCCATGTGACTTTGGGCTTTCTTAAGTGTTCCTTATTAGAGAGAGTCTATATGTTGTAACTCTTTCAGCTGTTACCCTCCATTATTAAACACATGAGCTCTGGTGGTGTAATGTTAACATATGAGGGAGGAAGGCTTTTTATAACCTTAAAATTTATCTCAGTCTTTTAGTATGTTGTGTCTCTGGCCTGAGACCTTGTGAGGTTTTTTCTTGTGTATCTTTTCCCCCTTCTTATCTGATATAGGAATGCGGTGGGGACTAGCGTGGGAAGAATGACCTTTTAAGGCTCTAGAAAACTTTGATACAGTTTTCTTTGGGATAGTAGGCGTTTGTTAATGTCATGGTGTTAATTCACAGGGTTTACTCCTTTTGTCCCCCTGGTGGGTTGAACTTAAATCTTATGAAAGTGAATGTTCCTCTGAAGGCTACAGCCCCTAGAGTTTTCTCATCTTCAGTGTAGCCTACACTCAGCCTCCAATTATTTATCAAAACGACTATTCATAAAGTTCCAGTGGCTTCTGCTCCATGTAAAGAGATCTTGACTATGACTTCCTGTTCACTTGTTTCTCCAGATTTCAGAATAGCAGCTTGTCCTGCTACCTCAATTATCTGATGAATATTAGAAACACTATTGATTTTTAGTTTGTTCAGCTATGATTGTTTCATGAGGTATGGAGTGATGTCTTCAAAGTCGTTTGTATAATGGAACTGAAACTAAGAACTCTTGCCATTAGTTTTTTTTTTTTTTTTTGCCACATTATTAACTATATCTCAAATATATATTAAGCATCAATTTCTTTTCTCCTTGGCATCCTGTCCAGAGATTTTTGAAGTGCAAGTTACAAACAGGTTGGTTGGTTTGTCTTACAAGGTGGTTTAGAAAGTCTTAATCTTTGAAAGAAGCTTTCACTTCTCAGTCATTCAGTGCCTTAGGGGTCTTCTTGGCCATCTTGATCTTCCTGGGTTTGGTTTTCTCTGGTGCTAATTCTGCAGGTGCTTAAAATGCAAGATTTGTGTAGTCATGACTTCTTCTACCTAGATTTCTAAGGCTGTTGTTGATAGTCTCAGGATCCAGACAGAGACTTCTCACAGGAAAGGAGCCACTGTGGAAAGCCCCACTAGGGCAATATCTTAGATCCATGGAAGCAGGGCCACCCCGAAACAGCAGAAATGTAGAGTTCCCAGTGTGCAAAACCAATATGAGAGAACTGTAGGAAGAAGACACCAAACTGTGAGAGATGCAGTGTGGCCTATGCTCAACAAACCCATAAGGGCAAGACTGCCAAAGGTTTGGGGCCCAATTCTTACCCCACTAGAATGTAGGATACAGAGTCAAGAAGATTATTTTCTGGCCTTAAGCCTTAATGTTGTTTTCCCCATTGGGCTTTGGACTTCTTAGGCACCCCTTTCTTCTTGTCTATTTCTCCCTTTAGGAATAGGAATGTCTATTTTATGCCTGCCCCACCATTGTATATTAAAAGCACATATCTTGGTAATTTCCCAGGTTCATAGCTGAAGAGAAATATATTTTAGGATTATTTATGACTTGAGTCTCACCTATATCTAGTTTAGATGTGACTTTGGCCTTTGGACTTGTATGTTGATGTTTGACTGAGTGAAGACTTGTGAGGCTCTTTGAATGGAATGAATATATTTTGCATTGTGAGAAGGTTGTGAATTTTGGGAACAAAGGGCAATATGCTGTGGTTTGAAAGTATCCCCGAAGATTCCTGTGTTGGAAGCTTAATTTCCAATGCAACCGTATTGCAAGGTAGGGCTTAATAAGACATTATAAGGTTATGAGATTTCTACCTTCATGAAGGTGTTTGTCTTTATTGAGAGTATGAGTTAATTATCACAGGAGTAGGTGTGTTGTAAAGGGGTTTCAGTCCCCACTTGCTCTCCTGCTCAACATGCTCTCTTGTCTTTGAAAGCTTTCTGCTATGGACTGATGCAACATGAAGGCCCTTGCCAGATTTTGGCACTTTGATATTGGACTTCCCAGCCTGCAGAACTGTGAGAAATATCTTCCTTTATTATTTTTTTAAGACATAGAGTCTCACTCTGTCACCCAGACTGGAGTACAGTGCCACAACATAGCTCACAGCAATCTCAAACTCCTAGGCTCAAGCTATCCTCCCACCTCAGCTTCCCAAGTAGCTGGGACAATAGACCTGAGTCACCATGGCTGGCTAATTAAAAAACATTTTGGGGGGGTAGAGATGGGATCTTGCTATGGTGCCAAGACTTGCCTCAAACTCCTGTTCTCAAGTGATCATCCTGCCTTGAACCCCAAAGTGTTGGTATTACAGGTACGAGCCACCACACCTGGCCACAAATTTCTTTTCTTTATAAATGACCCAGTCTGTGGTATTTTGTTATGGAAACACAAAACAAAGATCGTCATTGACTTGGTTAATTAAGTCTATTCAAACTTCTCTGTACACATCATTAATTTTAAAATACACAATTTCTGACTCCTGCTTTGAAGATAATTATCTTCAGACCCAAGCTTTAATCCAAACAAGTGGTATAGTGTGGGTATAGTCAAGCACTTCTACCTAGTATGAACCTAATTACTGGATTAAATTGGATGGCAATTTCTTCTTGTCCAGTAAATATAAGGCGTGATCTCTGTCTTATGTCTAATTGTTCTGAGATCAAGATTCTCCAACCAGAGTTCTTTTACCAGTATCTTAATCTATATTCCTAGAAAAATGTTCTGAAATGAAAATGACCTTTGTAATCTAAGAAGCACATCTTACTTTAAGACTTTCCCTCATTAATAAAATGTCCTTTCTTATCAAAAAAGTAGAATTTCAAGTTGAATTTAAATTTAGAAATCATACAGTGTAACCTACATTTCACATTCAAATTTTTGTTACAATATCCCTAAAATGTAAAGTGCTGGCTTCTAGTAATAGTAAAGGAAAATGTGCTGTCTTCAGAAGCAGATAAAGCAGGGTATTTCCAAGGTAGAAGATGCAAAGTACTGTGAATCTGAGATGTCCAGTTAATTTTGTTGCAGCACAAAATGAAATCCATTCAGAATATACCCACATTTCTTTGTCCCCACTGCACAGGCCTACCTCAAGCCACTCTGCAATTTCTTATAATGTTGGGATAACCTTTTGACAGAACATTCTCTGCTCTGTCCAAGCTCTTATCCTTTCTCCCTGCAATAGATAGAGCAATCTCATTAAAAAAGCTAATTAGATCTTTTTATCTTGTCTGCTTAAAATTCTTCAATGAGATTCTATGGCACATGAATAAAATTCAAACTAAGCTTGAAACAAAATTTAAACTCTTAGCTATGTTCTACGATGTCTCTGCATACCTTTCAGTCTCAGCATTCTCCCCAGATTCCTATATACTACCTATATGGGCCATAATTTCTTCAGACACACCAGCCACTTCCTCAGCAGAGTACCTTTGCATATGTCATTCCCTCACATTGAAATATAATTTTCCTCCAGATTTCTGCTTATTTCTGCTCCACAGAGTCTCTGACTACCCTTATCAAAATAGTTTTCTTCTTCACCCTGTTGTTCCTTGCCCAGGACGCTATTCATTTTCTTCATAGCCCATGCCCTAATTTATTATTATAAAAGGATAAGTGAACATATTTTTGAAATTAAATGTTTTGTCCTTTAGACTTTGAGCCCATGAAGCCATGTTGGCAGATAAATATCTAATTCATTATTATTATTATTATTATTATTATTGTTGCTTAACCACGGTAGTATCAGAGCAAAAGAAAGTGGCTGGCAGGTGATAGACATTTACTAAATATTTGTTGAATCAGCTTCGCAATTATTTTGATTAAAAATATATAATTTGTAAGGAATCATTAATAATTGTGTTCGATAATGTAAAATCAAGTTCCTATCTATAATTAGCTTCTTGGTGAATAGTTGAAAATCCATAGCTTATAAAAGTTTTGCAGTTATTAGGTGTGTATATACAGAACAATGCTAAGTACAAAAATATTACTTGACTTACATGCTAATATTTATTTTATCTTAAAAAATATAGTTTAGTTTCTTTTTTTGTTCTGATCAATCAGCAAGCAAGGGGTAAGCTTCTAGATTCTCCATGGCATATAAGAGTTTTAGTTCCTTTTTTTTCTCTCCTTAATACTCTTAGTACTCCAGAAGATGATCTCAGTGTTTAGTGAAAGTTTGACAACAATGTATTTCGTATCACTGTTCTTCAAAACTCCATAGTCCTTAGGTATAATACATCTCCTTCTTGTTATAGGAAGAAGAATTCGATATTTTAATTTTGGTCATATTAAGTTTGAAATATTATTATATATCCAAATAAGGTTGTCAAGTCACATTAGATATGTAAATCTATTTCTCAGAGAATTGTTAGTGGTGCAAATAGCTATTAGTTTTACATATTATTATACTGATAAAATCATTTTACTTGTCATTTTCAATAAGATCATATTGTTATATATGTATATTTTTATAAAACAAATTAAGATTTTGTTTTAATAATATAGTTACTGCTTTCTAAAAAATTGTTGATTACCATTCTTGTGTGTGTGCCTATTGTAAATAATGTATCTTAAAAATGTTTTAAAACTCATGTAAAAATTGTGGGTGTTTATTTTGCTCTACTTTTTATATTCTCTCATTATTTAAATAGTATTTGTGTGGAGAATTACCAGGTTTCTTATATACTCACACTATTTGCAAACCATAAGAATATTGTTCTTTTTAAATATGTTATATTACTTTTTTCTTAAATTGCACTATCTATACCTTAGATCTATTCAAATATTTTAAATTCTATGTCTAATAACCTCATTATGTAGATCTCTTAACGTGTGTTTTTATTACTTTTTCCCTTAGTATTCTATCTCATTATTTGATCACCATATATTTTGTTCTTTCTCGAATTATGAAAATTTTATATAAAAAATATGAGATAAATTTGAAACTTGGAATGTTACTATCTTTTGTCAGAGATTGCCTCCTTAACAAAACTCTAGCCAGGCTCCTCTGAGTTCTGTAAGGTCCCTTCTGAGACTCAACCTTGGTCTATGAAGACTTAAACAAAACACTAATGTACTTTCTAATAGGTGAAGGCTAAGCACTTGGATAATCATAGCTCCCCCTCAAAGTGTGTGCCAGAGAAAATTCAAGGCTGCCAAAAGAGTTTATTGTGTGTTCTAGCCTACATCTGAAGATAGGACCCTGTCCTTCAGTCCCTGAAAGGGTAGGAGTCTAACTTCCATAAGTTCCAGTTAACAAATGCCAATGGATTTCATATGGACTCACACCCTTCCTTTCCTGTTTTTGGAATTTTTCATTATCTTGCCTCTACTAATCCCTTGCTTGCCTCCCTTCCTATTTCCTCATTCTTTCTGTAAAATGCCATGTCACTTAAGTACAAATTGAATTTGAGTTCAGTTCACACTAGATTCTCTTCATTGTTACATGTTACTGATTAAAATAGTATAGTACTGAGTAAAATCTATTCTTACCACTCTAACTGGTGACCATCTTTATCTTTGACACTTTCCAGGAGTGATTTACATTTGCTTCTGTTAAGTGACCAGGCTTATGCAATTTTCTTACAGCCGTTTCAGGGATTGAGATAATATGAAGCTGGGTTTTGACCCTATTAAGGCCAGTCTCCTTTGCTTACCCTCGTTCTTGGATATAGCTTGTCAGTTTTTTTGTTCACTGTCTGTTCCAGTTTTGTCTTAGCTACTTCATTTGGAATTGGCAGATTCCTCTAGAGAAAATATGAAACACTGGGTTTGTTTCCGTTTCCTTCTTCTGTCAGACATTGACCCCTTTTCTTCATGGTTGCTTTGGCTCCCCAATCTTTTTAAAGTAGATTTTTAAAAATTATTTAAATTTTATGCAGTTTTAATTAACCTTTTTATTAAATATTCAGCATGGCCAAGCCAGTACACTGAAGCTTCCACTTATTGTTTCAGGTTCTCCCACTTAAATATAAATAGTCATCACAAGATTACCAGTTACCTGAAGAAAATTTAACACACAAAGCCAAAAAGAAAAAGAATACATTTTGGATAAAACAAAAAAACAATCCAGGTAGCTAAGGAAAAGAAAAAAAAAAAAAACAAATTAAGAAGGCATTAATATCCTCTGAAAAATAAGAGCAGATCTCTGATACGTGGAAAAAACTCACTCCATCCAGACAAGTTGAAATAGAGAAGTTTGTTCCAGGGGACAGCAGCCCCAGCTGAGGGCAAAGAAGAATCTTGCTAATAAAAAGGGGAAAAATCTATAAATGTAATAGTGTAAGTGCCCAATAATTCTTCCCATAAATGTGTTTGTGAATTCTAGCTACCAGGTTTATCCCTTTAGGCAGAAGTATAAAAAGCAAAGGCACAATGGGGTTTTGTTGTTGTTACTGAGTCAGTAATTTGCAGGAAAAGGTCAAGACTTCCTTTATTTTGAAAACTACAGCTGGACCAACTGGACAGGCTACTCAGGCTTTTTTGTTTTGTTTTTCTTTTCTGGGGGCAAGGTAGGTGTGTGTTTGTCTGTATCTGTGTGCTCATTTTCCTCCATTTGCGTGATAAAATGCACATCTACTGTCATGATGCCAGTGCAAAGTATAAACTGCTTTCACACTTCAAATATGGTTAAGATGTTGTTCCAAATACATATAAATCCATTTTATTAAAATTAATAACTGCTCTGGAAAAATTGATTCTGAAGTATTTTGAATGTCCAATAAACTGAAGAAAGTCACTAGAAACCTGTGTTGATAATTATTTTTTTAAAAAAAGAAAAGAGCATGCAGGGAGAAGATTTTCAAAAAATGTCTGAACAAAGCTTACATTTCAATACTAAGCTCTAATTTTAATTTATGTTAGTAAAGAAAATCAAGTAGAAAAATCATTTTGATTATTATCAAGGTTATATAACTTCACAACCACAAAATAAAATTTAATGAGCTTTCTGGGCTAAACATAAATTTAGAAGTCACTAAGCCCTATTCTCAAAAAACTGAATTTCAGAGAAAGCAAATGACTGCATAGAATCTCATAACTTCTTATGACAAAGCCCAAACAGAATCTGAATTCTTATGTAATCCTAATCATCTAGATTTTTCAAATCATCAGAATATTTTCATAATACTTTTTGTTTGAAAAACTGAAATAAAACTATTTCTGTATTAGATTTGGTTTCCTATTCCACTTCTTTACTCAAATGTCACTAGGAAAATAATATTTTAGAGTTTTGAAATCTTGATTTTTTTACATTTTATGTTTTATGTGTTTGTGAAATTTATTTCTTAAGATGCATCTTAGTCTGTTCATGCTGTTACAGTAGAATACCTCGGGTGGGGAAAGTATAAAGAATAGAAGTTTATTTTTTCACAGTTCTGGTGGTCGGGAAGTGGGTTTAGCTGTCTGTTGAGGGCTGTATCTTCCAGAGAGAAGAAATGCTGTATCCTCACATGGTGGAAGTTGGAAGGGGAAGTCAGTTGAATATTGCATGAAGTCTCTTTAATGGGGGCCTTAAACCCTTTCACAGGGGAGGAGCTTCATGGCTATCATCTCTTAAATACCTTCCCAATTAATGCTATCATGTTGGTAACATCTGAATTTTGCACAGGACACATTCAAACCACAGCAGGATGCAATGTGAAAGATCTTTGCTTATGGTCAAGCACTCTATAGATTTCATTTTTGTTGTTGTTTTGTAATTCATTTATTCATTCAGTGATGACTTTTGGAAGGCCTCATGTTTGATAATATGAATATCAAAATAAATTAGGCATGATACAAACCCCAGTGAGCTTTCAGTCTCACGTAAACTGTAAATACAATACTAAGATTCTGGAGTCACTGTAGAAGTAAATAGAGGGTACGATTGTATATAAAGGAAAGAGTGATAAATTATATCTCTGGAATCCAGGAAAAAACTCACAGAGGTTATATGACTTTACTTTTGAACAATGAGTCAGTAGGCTTTTTTCATGGAGATAAGGTAACGTAGCGATTGTGGTAATGGTGAGGATAAGGGTTTTGTTATAGTGGTGGGAGAATTTCAAACAGAAAGACCATTCTTAGCAAAATAAACGTTCAGAACTGCAAGTATTTTGATATAGTTAGAGGGTGATGTCTGATGAGAATTTCAGTAAGGGATGATGCTAGAGGCAGAACTTGATGCCCCCTTCATCATTATTTAGGTGATTGAATATTTTTTTCTCCTGTAGGGAAAAGTGAGTAGCTAAAACAAGAAGTGGAACATTTATATTGTATAAATATATAAAAACTATTAACAGTGTATTGAAGGAGATAAATACTTAATTCTAAAAGACTGGGCCATTATTCTAACTTCTGATCCTTAAAATTAATGTCATCATGTGTGGGAATGCGAAAGTCTGACAAGATGCACTTGCTTTAGTGGATATAGATTAGGAAGTGATGGTCACACACAGGATTTGGGAAGAAAGAATTATGATCAATTTTCTAGGTCACTGACTTTCATGATCATGTAAATTGTGATACTTTCATGATCATCCAAATTGTGTGTTTCCTGAGTAATCGAACACTGAAATATTAGCAGTTTGGGAAAGGAGAAAGTTATAGTTTCAGTTAAACAAATTTTAGAGAAGGTAAAAACTGTTGATTAGAGAGTTGCATATATCAGTGAAACTCAGGAAAAGAATTGTCTGGAAAATAGAAGTCACCCTAGTTGTACATAATATGAGAAGAAAAGAGTAGCAATGCAAAATTCTAGGATATATCGCCACTTTAAAAATATTCTTTAAAATATTGATAAATAATAGGACGTTTTATTAGAACTAAATCCAAGTATCACAAAGAAAGTCTAAATTTTACCCGAACTTCACAAATGTACTACAAAAAGTGGCTCACTTCCAATTTAAGTTTGCTGAATCTTTAAATAATTCCAATATTATTCCTCACATCACTTTTATAAGAAAGGTCTATATTATAAAAAACAAGCCCCCCAAAATTATTTTTAAAGCAGCAAGGGTTTAATTTTTACAAACTGTACACATTCAGAATCAGTTTTTCTCTGTACATGAAAATGTTGCCTGAGTCCCTGAAATATTCGCAATAATATTTAAATATCTACCTAAAATTAGAAAAGTATCTTGTCAAAATAAATTACCAACTCTCTTACCTAACTCTTCAGTAAACAAATACTTTGACACGTTGGCATTTTACTCCAATGGATTGCATTATTTATATGATTAAATAAATGAGTGGGGTAATGGAACAGCATTATGCACAAGATTTTTCTAAGGGTTTCTTTGGGTAATAGTAAAGCAGATGTCTTCAAATATTACTTATTTTTGTTACATTTTCTTAGTGGAACAGGTCATTATCTATGTGTCTTAGATTTGCTGCTCTACATCATTTCTAATGTAATGGAACATCAGATATGGTAGAACCATAAAAACTCTCTAACCTGATATGAATTTCAGTATATTTATGATAAAGATAGGTACAGTCGCAATACGAATCCATGTCTTATAGCTGGATCTACATCCATGATCACATTATGTGTTTCAGTGTTTGTTTGGGTGATTTAAATTGCAATAATCATGTTATATATAATGTAATAGTCTATTTCACAAAAAGATGTTTAGACAAGTTTTTTTAAAAGTCTTGTAAATGAAATATCTTTTGTAGACATATATATCTCATAATGCAAAAAAAAAAAAAAAAAAAAAAAAACACGGGGGGGCAGGGGAGGGGGAAAAAAAAAAAAAAAAAAAAAAAAAAGACTTTGGGAGGCTGAGGCAGGGGGATAACTTGAGGCCAGGAGTTCAACATCAGCCTGGGCAACATGGTGAAACCTCGTCTCTACTAAAAATACAAAAACTTAGCCATGTGTGGTGGCATGGACCTGTAGTCACAGCTACTCTGGAGGCTGAGGTGGGAGGACCCCTCGAGCCTTCCAGGTGTATGTTGCAGTGAGCCGAGATTGTGCAACTGTACAAGAGCCTGGAACTGTCTAAAATAATAATAATGATATAAAAAGGCAATATATATTTATGTTGTATTTTCTAAATCTCATATAGAATGAATAATATAATGATATTGAAATATTTTACACATTCACATATTTTAAATTACTATATTATCATTATAAAAATTTTGCATGTCATATTTCTGAACATTTAAATGTTATCTAAAGGCTCAATTGTCATTATATTTATTCATCTAAAGGCTCAGTTGTCATTATGCTTATATGTACAATTAATCGTCATAGGTACAATTTTATACCTCACTTTTTCATATTAAAAGTAATAATTTTCCATTAAAACAGAGACCACTATAAGCCAGGCAGAGTTATAATGGATAAGAGTCAGGATCAAGATGTGCAGGTGAAGGGCAATGAGACCAGGGCCAGGAGAATTGATAATAGTTCTAACATAATAAACAATTCATTCATATTTCATTTTATCTTTCTAGTCTACCTACCATCACCTCCACTGTGAATATCTGAGCACATTAGCTCAGAGTGAACATATTTGTGTCATGTAGAAATGTATCTGTCTTTTCAAGGACAGTTATGGAAAATATTTCCTGCTAAAATATTGATCAATACTACTCTAATTTAGTGGAGTAGTAATCTCTACTTTTATAGAAGCTGGGCATAAGTATTTGATGACTTTCAGCCAAGTTTGGCTGTGAGTAACTGATAACCCAAAATAATAGTGCATTAACCAAAATAGAAGTTTATTGCTTTCTCACGTAAACAATATAAGGAGGGAAATTGAGGCTGTCATGGGGGTTTTGGTGGTTTGAAGTCCTCAGGCACTTGGGCTACTTCTGTAATGTTACTTAGCCTTGTGCATATCCCATTCTCAAAGCAACCCCATAGACAAAGATGGTGGATTCAGCTCTAGCTACCTTCTTTACATTCTAGGCAGGCAGTGGGAAGGAAGAAGAAACAACAAGAATATATAGGAGATTTTCACCTTTAAAAAAGATTTATGGAAGGAAATACAGGCCATTTTCTGATTAAGCATTATCTCACTGGCCATGCCTAGATATGAAATAGGATGAGAAATGTAAACTATTTTCAGAGTAGCCATGTATTTACTCATTCATCCTAAGAATGAGAAAACGAATATTGGGAAGAAAGCAACAGTATGTATACAATGTTCCAAAATATTGAAAACACACAACCCAAACTATACTTATTAAAATTATGAGAGTGTTTAGTAAAAAGAAATGTTGTGCTGCTAAATCATCAATTAAGAAAGCAAATTTTGAAACAATAAATTATTACCTTATCATGTAGGCATATAACAAAGACTGGAATAACTTAATAATGTGCACAATATTATTTAAAGTAATTACTTCAAAGTAATCGAACTGTGGAAATAGAAGTTCTCTATAATATAGCCATTAAGAACTCTGCCTTCCAAGGCAGATTTATTGTCTTTGGAATCAGTTTCTAACACTTACTAGCTATATATCTTGGGGCATTTTATTTAACTTTTCTGTGCCCTTATCTTATATGTAAAAATGAGATTATAGTATTTTGTATCTTATAGGGTAGTTATGAGGAATAAATGAGTTAATGTATGTAATGTTCTTAAGGTCATGCATAGCATTTAATACGAACTCAACAAGTATTTGTTATATGAATATGAAAATATTTTCGATGTAGTTTTATTTTTACTTACCAACATTTTAAATATATCATAATTAATATCATATATATATATATATATATATATATGAAGCTTTTTCTAAAGTATAGAGGACATTATGGTAAATAAAGCAAGAAGTCATTATCTTTAAGATTGACTAGATGGAAGGTACATATAATTTTCTGTGGTTAATGTTAAAAGCAGAAATTTATACCCATTTCTTGAACTTGCCTGAGTAACAGAGGACAACATCTATGCTTGCTTAAGTAGGGTTATCATTTTATTCAGTTAACGTTTTACTGTGTAGAATCAATGCATTAGCCCAAAATTTATGAAATGATATCACAAATGTTGTAAGTGCTTGTAGCAATATCAAACACAGGAATTCACATCATGATAAAAATACTAATTTTGTGTATGGTATGTTTAGTATTTAACTGCTTTTTTATGAGGAAGTAAGCTTAAGAAGTAATGTCATAAATTCTGAAAAGTAAAAGGAAGACACTGCTGACACTGGGAATGTCACTGTAAAATCCTGAGACTTCTGGAGGAAAGTGTTACCCAATTATTTGTTTAAAATATAGCACTGGAAATATTTTGAAGAATTCCAGAAGAAACCTGGTTATGCACAGTTAATGATCATTATAATAATTTCACATCGCTTATCCAGTTAAGAAATCTCTACATTAACAGGAAAAATAAATACAATAACCCATGAGTCATCTGCATTTTATCACAATCATTTAATATTGTTAATTGAAATAATGATCTCAATTTTGTCTTTGTTCAACATTACAATTTCATGCAAAAAGTTTCTTTTCCCTTCCTGTTCGGATCAGTGAGAGTAAAATTATGCCTTCACAATCAAGATCTCACAGAAGGCATTTCAAAAAGGTGAAACAGAGGATATAAAATTAACTATATAGAACAGTAAACAAACATAAAGGTTTTGCAATTAACTGTATGGATATAAATGAAAAATAAATCAGACCAAGGAAATATCAGTTCCCTTCAATGATCAGAGAAATTCAACCTAAAGCAATTTTTTTGTCCTGAACTATTCAGAGAATTACAGTTCCCTAAGACTATTCCTGATGTGCTCGCAAAATAATTCTTTCAGAGCACAATCATTTGAGAGCTATCCAATGCAAACGGAGCTCTGGAACTATCCCCTGAATTCAGACTGTGAAGTCCACCAATTTAAATCATATCTCCTCCTTTTTTTTCTTTTTCTTTTTTTTTCTTTCTTTTTTTTTTTTTTTTTTTTTTTTTTTTTTTTTTTTTTTTTTTTTTTTTTTGCTGAGTAGATATTTTCTTCTTGTCTCCTAATTGAGGAAAACTCTATAATTCATTGTTTTTAAATTGTTTAATAAAAGCTTTTAACAAGTAAGTTGCCTCAAACTGGTAGACCGTGGATTTTGAAGAGCTGACAGTTTGGTTGATACTGCCTTCTGAGTTACTTGCCAGTGCTATATTTTAAGCAAATAATTGGATAACACTTTCTTTCCTCCAGAAGTCTCAGGATTTTACAGTGACATTCCCAGTGTCAGCAGTGGCTTCATCAACAGTTACGTAAAATGTGAAGATGCCACCAGGAAGTCCTATTTCACACTTCAGAAAACTAATGTTAGTGGATGTGTGGGTATGTGGTGTGAAAAAATAGGCTGTGTATTGTAGCAAAACTTTTAATGGAATGTTTTTTTAAAAAAGAAGGATTCCCAGAATATCACTCTATAAGCATTGAACAACCTGGAGATTTTGTGAAAAATGAAAACTCTTGAGGAAAAAGGATTTTTTGCATCTGTTTCAGGTAAAGGTGTCTTTTACTTCCAATGTGAAGTATATGCAATGGAGAATAAAAGTTATTTTGCAGTCAGTAGATGATCTAGTGTCAAATCCAATCTTATTCCTTGCAGGTAGACCTTTTAGAGAGACCATATAAAGCTACAAGTACAAAAATAAATATATATACACTATGCCAGATTCTTAAAAATTCTATGAAAGAAATGAAACAAGTGGCCTAAACTGCACTAGACATTAAATGTAACATTTAAAGTTTTCTGTGTATATTGTACAAATGAGTGAAGAAAACATGAGTATACCTTAAAACATATATTTTTAAAAAACATTAAGTATGACAATATAAGCTTTGTATCTGCCATGCTCTTACTACAGGCAATCACAACAATGATATCTAATGTAAGACTATAAAATAATTCACAGTATTAATTATCTTATAAATTCATATTTTTGGCATACGATTTTGTCAGTTAGCAGAAAATCTCTTCCTAAACTGTTGGATAATAGATGACTTAATCCAATTCTATTCATACTACAAAAAAATAACATTCTCCATAAAATGTTTCAGTTGTAGTTTATCAGGTTGACTCCTGTCTCTCAAAATATCATCTTACCCAATACTGGCTTCGATTTTCAGAGTAATTTCAAGTATTAATCATAAGTAAAAGATATTACTTAGAACTATTATCTTTTAGAGAGCAATGTAAGATAGGAGAAGCAGAGAAGCTTAATAAAAAACATTAACAAAAAGAAATTTATTTTTCACAGTTTGGGAGGTAGAGAAGGGAATATCAAGGTACCAGCATCTGGTAAAGGTCTTTGTGCTACATTGTCCCATGGCTGAAGGCAGAAGAGGGAGAAAGTGTGAGAGCAGGGAGCAAGAGGAGGCCAAACTCACTTTATAGCAAGCTGACTCTTGCAATGACTAGCCCAATGCCACAATAACAACATTAACCCACTCATGTGGGCAGAGCCTGCATGACCTAATCTTATTAGGCCCCAACCCTCAACAATGTTATGTTGGGGATTAAATTTGCAGCACACTAGCTTAGGGGAACACTTTCAAACCATTACAATAGTTGAATTGCCTACTTATAACTTTAGTACTTTGGTTATCCTGAAAATAACATCTTTTACTGACTTTCAAGCTTCTATGCTTATAATTATATTCTTTTTTAAAAAAATATTTTATCTATCACATGTCTATATATAAGTGGAGAGGAAAGTGTGAAGTGATAGACAATGCCAAGAATTTTTCATAATATTGAATTTACTTGTGTAAATATGGTGTGTGTTGATAACATCATCCATAATGAGCTTTTGCAGATAAAACATTTGTAAATAAGTGCCTTTCAATACCTGCAGAAGAGAAGCACACAGTAATTATGTAGTACTGACTTCAGATAAGTCAAATTAGCCTTCAGGCCTCGGGTTGCTGATACCTCCCCGCATTCCTACACTCTGACCATTTAAAAAATTGTCCTTTTATTTTTCCTTTATTATACTAACTTATGCATGCCATCTATTTTCTTCTGGGGACCTGACTGACATCCCTGAAAACAAAAACAAAACCAAAACATGAATATAGAAAAAATACTATCTACTATTAAAAAGACAAACAATAGCTTATTAAACACTTAGTAGATGCCAGAAAATAATCCGATCGCTTATATTCATTAAATCATTAATTTCTCACAACACACCCCTACAGTATTATTATCATCTCTATTTTATGGTTAAGGAATTGTTGAAACTTGCCTAAAGTCATACAGCTATTAAGTGGTAAAGCAAGGTTTGAACCCCAAACAATTAGCTCCAGCCAACAGTCTTGATGGCTACTTAAATGGCATTTGTTGAAAGGAAGTGGCTAACTGGAGAGAGAGTGCCTCAAATAGATGTGACTTTCTATCTGTCATATCTTTTATCGTCTATAACTGTTTAGTGTTGCCAGGATTGATTTTTGAAAAGAAATCTGGATATATAGATTTTTTGTGTAACTCCTCATGTTTAAGTTTAGATTTGTTTTTACCAAAACAAACAAAAACCCGGAAAACAAAACAAACAAACCAAAAAACTACTACTAACACAACAAAAGCTATTTTATGGACCAAAAAAAACTTTCTACTTCACCAAAATTTAGTCCATTGGCCAGTATTTATAACCTATCATTCAGGCTAAATTGAAGATTCAATTAATAAGGAATAACTTATTAAATAATTATATTTTTCATAATTTATCTTGAAATAATTTTCAACAAAACTCTTTTTAGAATAGACTCTTTAGAAATATTCCACAGGTTAAATGTGTTGTTAGTCTTTATTTTTTGGTATAAGACACAGTCCACTTGCAACACAGTAAGTCTTGTATTTTCTATGCCGTTGTCTTGGAGTAACCTTAAAGGATTATATTCTACATATGGAAAAACTTTCCTTGATATCCTATGTGTTTTGACTTTCTTGTGAATGAGTTTTGGAATAGTAGTAAAATACTGCCTTTGAAGTTGAATAGATCAAGTTATGGATACCAGCTCACAATTTATGAACTATTTATTAGCTAAGAAAACCCTGGAGCTCAGTTTCCTTGTTCATAAAAACTGGAATGACAATATCTTTTGTAGTTTTGTTGAGTATTAAATGAGATTATGTGTACAGCACCTACCACATAATGTAAGCTCTGGTGAAAGAATACTTGGTTAAAATTCTAAAACAAACATTTATTAGCTATTTTATTTGTCCAAGTGACTTAACCTCTGTGTCCTCCGTACTCCTTCCCTAGCTCCAGTGGTTCTTATATTTGAGTGTACATTAGAATAAACTGATAGATTGTTAAAATACGTAGGTTCCTGAAACCTTCTCCCAAAGTCTGTGATTCAGTAGGTTGGAATGGGGCCCAATAGTTTGCATTTCTAACATTCTCCCTAGTGATGCTAATACTGTTTCTCTGGAGATCATTGTTTTGAGGAACAACACTTTAGGCAATGTTATTAATCTTACCTTTTTCATAGGATTTTCAACCAGGCTTAAAAAAATAGCATCTGTAATACATTTATCACCAACTCCCTAAGAATATAAAGTTCAAGAAATGTTAACTAGTTGATAATTCCTCTTGGTACCTTACCCACTTTTGTGAAATGAGGATGATATTTCTTTTCATTCATAAAGATGACATTTCTTTATAAAGAAGGGGTAATACTTCTTTATAAAGGAAAGATGATTTGAATATTAAAACCCCATATCATCAGCAACTTTACAGATGTAAGTATGGTAGTTAACTATTGCTGCAAAAATGCTGAATAACTCAAAAACTTAAAGCAATGCACATATATGTTTTTTTCCTCTCTATTCTGTAAGTCACCAGGAGCATCCCTGTCTTAGGGTATGGGGTGGGTCAACCGGGTTGGCTTCAAGCTTCTGGTCAGGGTCTGGCTCAATCTACTGGTCCATTCTAAGCCCAGGCTGAAGAGACATCAGCTATAGAGGGCATGTCTATCTCACAGTGGTTACAGAAGCAAAAGAGACAAGTCAAAGCACATCGGCACATTAAGGTACTTTGCGTATGTCACATTTGCTAATATTTCCTTGGCCAAAGCAAGTCATTTGGCCACATCCAATATCAATGGTTTCAGGAATATTCTCTATCATGCTAATGATAGGCAGAGGACAAAAAAAGTTTAGAGACAGGTATAAAGTGAGAATAATAATCCAGTCTATCAAAGTAAGAACATTAGAATGTTCCTGATGTTATGGTTAGTGTGGAGAAATGCATACTTTCACATATTGTCATCTCTCTTCAGAAATATAATGCTGAGACTTTTTCCCTATAAAATGACTGTGAGGAAAAGTCTGGAAATTAGAGTGCACATTTGTAACAATAAGGGAGACCATCTTCAATAGAAAATAACAACATTTTAGCCCTTCTAATGATTCTTTTGTGTGAATGAAGGCCTAAAACTGATGACGATCATGATGATGATGATGATAATGTTTATAATTCTCTAGAATAAGAATTCACATAAATAAAAGCAGAAAATTATATTAAATTTGTATGTGCTACCATAATGGTATGTTTGCAATTATCTTTGGAAGCCTATTTTAGATAAGAAATATTAGAATACTATGGGAAATAATTATGTTAATTATTTCATATATATTTCAAATGTATATAGTTGAATTCATTAATTCTGTATCATATATTACACTTGGGGAAAAATTGGGGGAGTTTTCTTTCATGATCTCACTTGTTCCATCAGCATAGCATTTTGGCTCTACTTTTAAGATATGTTTAGACTCTGCTTATTGCCACCTTATTGCCACAACTTGGTTCAAATTGTTATTATCTTTCATCCTGGTGATTGAAAAAGTCTCCTAACTGCCATCCCTATTTCCACTCTTGACCCCTTCAGTCTGTTCTTAGCAAAATAGCCTGAGGAAACTTGGTAAGACGTAAATTAAACCACAGAATTCTCTAAAGACTGCACATCACATCCCAATAAAAGCCCTTTTTTTTTTTTTTTTTTTTTTTTTTTTTTTTTTTTTTTTTTTTTTTTTTTTTTTGAGATGGAGTCTCACTCTGTCACCAGGCTGGAGTGCAATGGTGAGCACAATCTTGGCTCACTTGCAATCTCTGCCTCCCAGGTTCAAGTGATTCTCCTGTCTCAGCCTCTCTTGTAGCTGGTACTAAAAGCACATGTAACCACACCCGGCTAATTTTTTGTATTTTTAGTAGAGACAGGATTCCACCGTATTAGTTAGACTGGTCTCAATCTCCTGACCTTGTGATCTGCTCACCTCAGCCTCTCAAGTGCTGGGATAACAGATATGAGCCACCGTGCCTGGCCAAAAGCCAACTACTTTATCACCGGTTTCAAGATGCTCCCTTATAGTCAGTCCCATTGTTACCTCCTTCACACCGTCTTCTCCCACTCAACTCCCTTTTCTCACTCTGCAGCAGCCCCATGGCCCCTGTGCTGGTCTCTTTTGATGCTTGGTATGTTCCCTCCTCAGGATCTTGTGGTTTGCTGAACATGCTATTCCCATGATTAGTAGTTATCTTAACTACCTGCACTTTCTGCTCAGATATTACTACAACTCAATCAGGACTTTTCAACTCCATTACTTAAAATAGCAACACATTCTTCCCACCGGTATCCTTAAATCATCCTCTCTGATTTTTTAAAATTCTCCCAGAACATTTATCACCTTCCAATATACTATATAATTTACTTATTTTGCTATTTCTCCAAACTATAATGCAAACTTGATAAGGATAAGTATTTGTTTTTTAATTATATTGTCCAGTGCTTGGAACTATAGTTGAAATAAGGTAGGTGCTTCATTAATAATTGTTGAATAAATAATATAGTTTATGGGAATACAGTGATAATATGTGAAGAGAAAAATCTGACAACTAGGATTATCTTATTTTAATTAAAAAGTTAATATAGAACATTATCTTGGATAATTGTTACAAATAGCATTCTTCACTTTGAAATTGTGTGTATGCTGGAACAGAAAACTAAACACAGCATGTTCTCACTCAATAAGCAGGAATTGAATAATGAGAATACGTGGACATAGGGAGGGAAATAACATATATGAGGGCCAGTCGGGGGATAGGGGGAGAGGGTAGGGAGAGCATTAGGGCAAATACCTAATGCATGCAGGGCTTCAAACCTACATAATGGGCTGATAGGTGTAGCAAACCACCATGACACATGTATACCTATGTAACAAACCTACACATCCTGGAACTTAAAGTAAAAAAAAAAAATGATGGGCAGATGTGCTCTGATACAAAGGTTTGTGATGAATGAAAAAGAAAAAAATAAACACTAATTTCATGCTCTGAAAAAAAGAAATTATACATATGTTTGTATTAATTTATTTCAACAATTAAAGGCTATCCTGCATATAAATATACATATATATGTGAGTATTTATATATAGTTATTCATACAGAGTCATGCACCAGTAACAATGTTTTGGTCAGTGATAGGTGACATGTGACAGTGGTCCCAGAAGATAACACTGAATTTTTACTGTCCCTTTTCTATGTTTCAATATGTTTAGATTCATAAATTTTTATGATTGTGTTACAATTGCCTAGAGTATTCAATACAGGAGCAGGCTGTACAGATTGGTAGCCTAGAAGAAATAGACTATACCATATAGCCTAAGTGTGTAGTAGGCTATAACATTTAGGTTTGTGTAAGTACATTCTATGATGTTCCCATAATGACAAATTTGCCTATGGATGCATTTCTCGGAATGTATTCCCATTGTTAAGCAATGTATTACTGTATAATGTTAAAATTTTCTTATTGTAGTGTTGAATATTGAAACATAAAAATATTTCTTAAAAAAAAATAAAACCAATTAATGTAATAGATGGCATTTGTAATCTTCATGATTTTATCATTCATTCAGTAGTGATTATAGCACAAGTACAATAACCAATAATAAACACAAGATACATAAATAAATCAATGGATCAGAATTGATAGTCCAGAAATAGACTGGAACTTACACAGCCAATTTATTTCAGACAAAGATGCAAGCACAATTCAGTGAAGAACAATGATTTTTAAAATGAATAGTGCTTAAATAATTGAATACTTATGTTCCAGAAAAGAAATCTTAAGATAGAGACCTCACATCTACAAAAAATAACTAAAAAGATTCATATAATTTAATATAAAATCTGAAAATATAAATTTCTAAAGGCAATCATAAGATAAAAATAATTGTGACTTTGAGTTAGGTAAAGAATTCTTAGGTAGCTACTATCCTTAGAATTGGTAAAATAAAACAATGCTAAATTGGCCTTTATCAAAGTTAAAAATTTCTAATTAAAAAATGCTAACTAGTAAGAGAATGAGAGACTAGCCACAAACTGGGAAAAATATTGCAAATCAGACATCTAAAAATCAAACGAATTTAGCATATATAAAGAACTCTTAAAACTCAACTACTATAAAAAGATTTCATACAGTTCAAAAAACAGACAAAAATATCAGCAGCATTTTAGCAAAGAAATACCAATGACAAGCATGTGAAAAGATGTTTGACATTTTTAGTAACTGGAGTAATAAAATTACATCCATAATAAAATATTATGGCATACTTATTAGAATGTCCAAAATAAAACATCTGATCATAACTAGTTGGTGCAGCTTTAGATAATTGGAACTCATTTACTGCTACTGGAAATGAAAGTATAACAATCACTTTGGAAACAATTTGGACATGCTTAAAAGATTAAACATACACTCTAATATCACCTGGCCATTCCTCTCCCAAAATTTTTGAAAGTAAACTTCTGTACAAAAAGTTGCACATGAATGTTCATAGCAGTTTCATGTGTAATAGCCAAAAAGTGGAAACAATCAAAGTGTTTGTAAACAAGTAAATGGATAAACAAATGACAATATGTTCATACAATGAAATGTTAGTCAGCAATAGAAATTATTTAACTTTTGATACCTGTAATAATATGGATGAATGTAATAATGACTGTTGTGAGTGAAAGGAGCTAGACCCCTCTCCCCAGAAGTATATAACATATAATGGCATTTTTATGAAATTCTAGAAAATGCAAAGTAATATGTAGTAAAAATGCATATGAGAAGTTGTCAGGGATATAAAAGGGCAGGAAAATATGGAAGGAGGGGATTGCAGAGAGTTGTAAGGAAATTTGTGGCTGTGTTTTATGTGTTCACCATGTCAGTAGTGTTGGCAGTTTGACAGGTATGTTAAAACTTAACCTAATTATAAATTAAAGTATATGCCACTTACTATATACCAATCACATCCCAATAAGGCTGTTAATTCTAAGAAAAATTTTAGGTGACATAATAATTGTACATATGTATGGGTTATAGACTGATATTTTAATACATGCATACAATGTGTAATGATCATAACAGAGTAACTTATACATCACCTCAAACATTTATATTTTCTTAAAGTTGAGAACATTCAAAATTCCCTCTTCTTGCTTTCTGGAAATACACAACAAATTGTTGTTAACTATATTCACCCAACAATACTATAGAGCCCTAGAATTTATTTCTTCTAACTGTAATTTTGTATCCATTAACCAACTTGTTTCTATCCTTTCCTCTCCTCTTCACTTCCCAGCCTTTCGTAACCAAAATCGTACTGTCTACTTCTATGAGCTCAGCATTTTTTAGCTCCCAAATTTGAGTGAGAACTTGCGATGTTTATCTTTCTGTGCTTGACTCACTTCATTTAACAGATGTCTTTCGGATCAATTCATGATGCCAGAAATGACAAGATTTCATTGTCTTTTACAGCTGAATAGTATTCCTTGTGTATATACACCACATTTTCTTTACCCATTCATTTCTGAAGGACACTTAAGCTGATTCCATATCTTGGCTCTTGTGACTAGTGCTACAATAAGCATGGATTGCATATATCTCTTCACTATACTGAATTCCTTTCCTTTGGATAGGATTGCCAATTTTTAAAATAAAATTAAAGGAAAGTAAAATCAATGGCCATTATTAATGCTAATCTGAACCTTCTTTTTTTCACAACTTAATTTAACCAATTATAAGTTTTAATGTTTGTAGTCCATACCTCGTAATGACAGTATATTGTGGGAATTTTTTTCTTCCAACATAGTAATACCTTTCAGAACACCTTATTAATAAAGGAAACAAAAGACATGGCAAATGATATTTTTAGTTATTAAGTAATTTCCTTCTTCCTATCCGTACCATTTGAACTAGTTAATGTAATAGTTTTTGACAGTTCCAATATGAAAAAGGCTATTTTCTTTTCAGGGAACAAACAAATTTGCAATACGTTTTTAAAACTGTTGTTGTATTTTAGGGTTTGTTTGAACTTTTTGAACCAGTTGGTAATGATGATCAACAGAAAACAAAAAAGTTACATGCTCTCCAATCAATGTGCTGTAAAAATAGTTTTCACAGCACAAATATAAAACTTCTGCTTTTTTTCTTCCATTGTCATGTAAAAGATTACTAGCAGATAATTTCAAGGTGTAAATGAAAATATAGTGTTAATATATTGCTGATTACTTGCTGCTAATATAATTTAATGCTAATAGCATGTAAGTGTGGAGGAAAGTAATGATTATATTAGAAATATATCTTATTAAGGTAGACTCCTATCATTTTATTAAAGCTTGGTAGAGCATGTAACCATTAACTGAGAAAACCAACAACTAAAAAGACAGAATTTTTTAATCTCATAACATTTTCTAGTTCATTTTAATTTTACTTCATAAATGTACTTTATATAATCAAATTTCGAGCTGTGTCCAAGAGCCAATAACAATTCAGTTTTATTAGCTTAACCTTTTACTCCTAAATGTTATACAAGTATAATTATTTGTTGATCAATTTAAATCAATGACACACTTTAAGTAATGTCTGAGCACTTGTATATTCTGAAGAGGTTCAGAATTATACAGCTAGGAAGAGCCTTAAAGTTATAATTCTGATGTCAAGTGCATGTCATTTTATTCTAGATTTTGAACACTGTTAATCCATGTATGATATATTTGACAAATGTCAATTACAAGAATGTTCAATTAACCAAAAGACCCAATTTTCTGATTATTTTTGGTTAAATGAGTGCTTACTAAAATTTCTGTTAAGAAATAATTGACATAAATGTAACTTTTCTTGTTTATATACCCCTGCCTAATGAAAATTGAAGTAATCTGACCTGGAATCCTTTTGATAGAAAGAATTGATAGATAAGGTAGTTTTCCCTGAAATGTGTATCTTGAGAGTTGAAATATAGTGTTCTAGCAAACACAGGATTTACAGTATAGATTTTTATATTACATTGATACATTAATTAGTAATGCTTTAGTGATTTTAAATGTATATTATATTAAGCTTTATATTTGCATGTTGTACTGATTATTAAGCTATTGTCTTTCAGAAGGGCAGGAGAAGGGGTTTCCTTCATCCTAATTTACTTTTGGTTTCTGTCAGCCTAGTTAGCAGCTGCCTTTTATTTGCACAGCACCCATTAGTTTCAACCTCTAACTTTTTCATAATTCTGAAAACCAGCCTACTCATGTCAGTGTTATAGCACCAGTAAAGCTTGCCAGAGCCCTATCAGAGTCTGAGCATCAACTCTGTAGGGTCTTTTCTAGGGTCTGATAATCCCAGTATATCCTCTTTGTTCTTATGCATGTGCTTTAAGCTTTTCAACAAATACATGGCTAATTTCTTTTATTGAATTTTCTCTGTTAATATATACTGCATGATTTTCTTTGTCTTTACCAGACACACTATGTCCAATTGATGGGCAGACTTATGTACAACTAAAAAAACAAAATCCTCTCCAAAATTTCATCTGTCATATATTTGGTATTGAAATGAGCATTATACTCCATTACGTCATGCTTGAATCTGTAGAAAAAAAAATCTATTGTACGGATTAAAAGGAGTTTATGAATGCTATTGATAAATATATCTTAATCTCAATTTTATTATTTCTCCTTTGAATGGAGTCTCACCATTACTGTCATGCTCTCTTAAACCTCTTCAATCATTTTAAGAACTTCAAAGTTTCCACAATATCCATTTTCCTTTTTCTGACCTCATCTCTTACTTTCATTTTTGACTTAGCTATATTTGCTGTATTTGATAACATCTTTCTCCTTGTTATACTTTCTTCAATTGGATCCCAGTGTTGCACACTTGTAGCCTTATTCTCGCCTTCCTTGCTGCCTCTTTCTATCTCTTGTTTTCTGATTTCTTTCCATCTACCTAACGTCCAGGTTTTTGTCTCTCTCTTTTGAAATCTGTATTTCACTATTATTATTATTTACATTCATTCCTTTGGAAAACTCATCTAGTCTCAAATGCCATATTACACAGATAATTTGTTGTTGATTTTTGTTTGTTTAGTGACATTCCTGGACCAGTTTATTGAAGGCTTATTCCCCTTCATGTGTGGCCACTCAAATCATTGTTCAGCTTTGAACCAAACTCTTTCAGCTTGGTTAAGTCTTCCACCTTTAGTCTTTTGCTGTCAGTCCTGTGTGTGTGTCTTTTCTTGCCTTCTATTCTTTGGTACTTTACAACTCTTTCTTAACATTAGTTCTTGAAATGACCTCAACGTCAGCCAGAATTGAGAGATACAGGGCCTCACAGACTTTTCCCAGACCTGCTCACCATCCACACGACCCTCCTAGATCCCTCTGTGTTGGAGCTTTTTAAAGCCCCTTGGGGACACCTGATTCCCCAGACCTCCATTTACAGTTCTTGCTTTTTATTGATTGCAACTAGTTTCACAGCTTCAGACGATAGGATTTGAACTGTTGCTGTTCATTGTTTTTGACAATGCCCTTAGGTTAAAGCTCCTCTGAGTGAAGGAGATTTGAGGCAGGATTTTATGACAAGTTCTGCAAATTCAGTGTTTCCATGGAGCTAAAAGATAATGAAGTTTGTTGAAGATGAGGATTTTTGGAGACAATTTCATTCTGCCTCCTCCAGTGGGTGCTTTACTTTTTTTTTTCCAGCTACTATGGTTGCAAAGTAGCTATCATTTTTGAGGGAAGTGCACAGTTAGGAAGATGGAGATGGAAATGGAGTAAATTAAAATGCCACAAAGCTTAATACTCTTACAAAGATTCAACTATTTTTATGGAATAAATGCTTCTCATATTGGAAAAACAAATGAAAAACCCCGTATTTGTGGAAAACAGTAATTTTGAAAGATCTTTTATTTTGGCATAAAACAGTGTAAATTCATTGTCTCACAGTTCTGGAGACTAGAAGTCAAATACCAAGGTGTTGGCAGGGCCATACTCTCTTCAAAGGCCCTAGGGGATAATTTCTTCTTTGTGTCCTCCTAGGTACCAGTGGTTGCTGGCAATCCTCAAAGTTCCTTGACTGGTAGATGCATTATTGTGATCTCAGTCTTCATGATTACATGGCCTTCTGTGTGTCTGTCCTTTGTGTCTCCAAATATCTCTGTAAGTCCACCAGTTAGATTAGAGTAGGTTTCACCCTAATCTAATATGACCTTATCTTAATTTGATTATGCTTTCAGGGACCCTATTTCCAAATAAGGTCACATTTACAGATATTGGAAATTAAGATCATAAAAAATGTTTTCATGGAGGACCCAACCAACCCATTACCCTCTTTAATTTTGCAGGATCTTGTCTATAGTTGTGATACATTTTTTTTTGAAGCACAGCTTTAGTTGCATCCTGTAGGTTTGGCGAGGCTGTATTTCCATTATCATTTAGTTCAAAATACTATCTGAGTTCAGTTGTGATTTCTTATTTGGCTTATTAATTTATTAGAAAGTGTTGCTGTTTTAAAACAGTTTGGGATTTTTTTTTTGTTATCTTTTTGTGAGTGATTTTTGGCTTAATTCTTCAGTGATCAGAGATTATACGCTATTATTTCAACATCTGAAATTGGTTGGAATTTCTTCATGCTCCATCCTGTAATCCATCATATGGTCAGTTTGCTAAATGTTTTATGTGTAGTTGAAAAGAATATGAATTCTGCAGTTGTGTCCATATGTGTTGATTAGATAAATCTTTTTTATATAAGTTTATGTACTAGATTTTTCGGTGACCCTTACACCATCATTACAAAATTCTTCTTTCCAGACCTTATTCTGGTTTCTTGAAATAGTGATGTATTGAAGGTTTGGGATATCAAGAGTCAGATATCCAAGATTTGCACTACCTCCTCATTCCTCATTTTGTTCAATACTAAGCAACATTATATATATATATATATATA
>NW_016107420.1:1258703-1271870 GCF_001604975.1 Cebus imitator
TTTTTTTCTTGTTACCCAGGCTGAAGTGCAATGGCACCATCTGGGCTCACCGCAACCTCCGCCTCCTGGGTTCAGGCAATTCTTCTGGCTCAGCCTCCTGATTAGCTGGTATTACAGGCACACACCACCATGACCAGCTAATTTTTTGTATTTTTAATAGAGACGGGGTTTCACCATGTTGACCAGGTTGGTCTCAATCTCTTAACCTCATGATCCACCCGCCTCGGCCTCCCAAAGTGCTGGGATTACAGGTGTGAGGCACTGTGCCCAGCCTGTATTTAGTTTTTAATAAAGCTTAATAGAGATGATTGGATCCCTGTTTCACTAGAGGAAATTCCATTATTACATTTCTATGGAAGAAACTGTGGGCTCTTGATTATGTCACAGGAAAACAGCAACATTACATCCTATTTCCTGATGTTGCATCTAGATTTCCAGAAAACTTACAAAGGTATTGGTATGATTTTTAAAGAAAGATACACATTAGTCACAATCTGTTAATTGCAACAGCTTCAAATTAAAAGTAAGCAGTATTTTCAATATGTGCTATACTTGAGTGTGAAGGCTCGTTCTGGTCTAATACAAGGATTTTCCTGGTGGTTTTTCACTGATCTAAAAAGATAAAAATTCCCACAGAACTCTAAAGTAGAACCAGATGTAGGCTCAGCGGAAAATGTCCAACTTACCACTCTGTTCAGGTTTGGTTTACTCTAAACTTATATAGCTCTCAAGATTCACCCAATCTATAGCACCAAGTTAAAAAAAAATTTTTTTAACTAAATTAAATAGGGATATAGGAATACAGATACAACTGGTAATGTAATATATTTATGTTCCTGGAAAAGTTGTTAGTCATACCTCCTTAGGGTGCTAAAGGTTTCCTCACTTCACCTGAACTGATAAAACCAAGGATTCATTCTCTTTTGCCTAGAATACTGTGATATCCAACTCAGTGTGCTTTCTGCTTCCATGCTGCGTTCAGGACACCCATCTATTATATGAGTCAATGTGAATCGCTGAAACATTTTTAAGAATAATTTACCAGTGGTCTCCCTACTTAGGGAAAACTATACAATTCTGGAAGCATATTTTTTCCAAGGGTTTAGATTATATAATAGGAACAATTCTTTTTTTTTTATTATTATGCTGAGCTGAAACTTCATTGCCTATCTTATAGTCATTTTCCCAAAAATCACATTTTTAAAAAATGTGTGTAGGTGATATGTTCCTCAATTTATTAAACATTTCTTCTATGGCTTCTTATCATATTACAATTGTAACTCAAACTATTTTCCATGATTTATAAAACCTCTTGGTATCCAACCTCTGACCACGTACATCCTACCACTTTCTACCTCACTAACTGTACCACATGTGCCCAGCTGGCAGTCTCAGTGCTCACGAGCATACCAAACTAATGCATACTTTTGCTTTCACTGCTCCCTCTGATTGGCACATTCCTCTGCAATAGCTTTATGTGGTTTATCACCTCACCTCATTTACGTTTCTGCTCAAATATCACTTTCTCTTAGTGAGTCCCCAACCATCCTATCTATAAATAGTAATCTATGTAAAAAGAAAATGGATAAAACTGGATGCTCAGATAAAGATTTACTTGTTTTGTGAGAAAATATTCCTTGAATATAGAGTGAGGTAATATTAAACCTGAGAAATAAATGACAAGAAGGAGTCAGCTTTGCAAAAGTAGGTTATAAAATACCATTTCAGAGGAGTATAGGCTGAAAAAGAGGTGATTGCCATAGACTTTGACATCAGTGATCTTTTCTCATACTATTAATTCTACCTAAAATGTCCCTCTTTTGGGCTTGTCGATTTCTTATCCATCTTTTGAAATCCTACTTAAATGTCATCTCTCATCTGGAGCCTTCCATAGCCCTTTTTTTTTTCCCCTAAAGGTCTATGCTTCACTGTGCTTCTGTATCCAATATTTTACTGTGTATAAAATGCTTAAGTGGTGTGGCCCTGTGAGGTGATATATATCTAATGAAATCATATAGAAAGTTGCATGACTTCCATGTTTATTGATCAAAAATAGGTTTATTTTTATGTTCAACATGACAGAATAACTTTCTTGCACTAAAAAATTATGAAAATCCTCTTCATGTATCATTAAAAATGAAATTAATTGTTCAGTAAGTTAGAACAGTTCAACAGTGCTCTAACTGATCCCAAGACATAACTTCTACGCTTATGTGTGTGTGTGTGTGTGTATGTGTGTGTGTGTGTGTGTGTGTGTGTGTGTGTGNTGTGTGTGTGTGTGTGTGTGTGTGTGTGTGTGTGAATATCTGTGTGCATGTGTATACAGAGGACCCATAAAGTCTAAAAATATTATATGGATTTGACTAGATTATTATATACAATTTCATCAGATATTATAATAAAATTGTAAAAAAAGAATCTAAATTCTCAAGTTCTATGGGCACCCTAAGTAAAATTTATTTCAAAGAAGTGTGAGTGTGCTGGTGATTGGGGGAGTGTGTGGCAGACATATTGTATGGCTTTACTGGTATCTTGAACTTAGTCGGCCTATTGGGTTACCGAACACAGCGCTAGTGCTAATCATGGCAGATGTTAACAGATATACAAAGAAAATGAAGATGCAGGGCAAAGCAGTTGGAGGTAAATTACTGTGGGATAATAAGTAAAACAGTCAAACAGTATTTTTAGTGTTTCTGTATAGCAACCTTCTAGAGGAAGAAGTTAAAACTAAAATTTCAGCATTCTAGTATACATGCAAAGCCTTAAAAAAAGCTTTTTGCACAAAAATTAAAAGGACAGGAGATGAAGACGTAGTCAAATCTAGTTCGTGTGTTGTAAATAAAGAACAGCATGAAAAACAAGAGTATAGCAATTGAAATGTAGGATGATGGGGAAGTTCAGAGCAGTGCAGGATAGAGACATTTTTTTCTTAGAATACTAATTTCAAAGTCTTACCACTTTCTTAAAGAGGAAGAACTTAAACTTCATGTAAAAAGAATGCTTGCATAAACTATTTTATTTTATAAAAATAAAAAATAAATGATAGTGGAGAGAAAAAGGAAGATAAAGTTCTTACTATGGAAATAAACGATCCTGTTTACCATTTGCAAATTGTCTAATATTTCCAACTGCAGTTCAGGCCTAATATGGAAATGTTATTTATACATATGGGCTTTCTATATAAAGATTTTAAGACACTTGCTTTGGCTTTTACTTTGGGCTGCCTGGATTCCAATTCACGTCTCAGCTTGTGACACTGTACAAATAATTTATGTTCTCCAATTGTCACTTTCCTGATATTTAAAGGGTGAGTATCTGAAGTACCTGAAATCTCATAGTGTGATTATAAGAATCAAATGATATACTTGATATATAGTATTCCACAGTGCATAGCACATGGCAAATTTTCAAAGATGTAGTTATCTTTATTAGTGTCACATGTTTTCATGCTACTTAATATGTAAAATAAACTTATATTTTTATTCCAACTAAGAGAATAAACAAGAATATTAACTAAAGTATTAAATATCAGTCTAAGATAGTTATTGAAGGAAAATTTTCTGATCTTTATTGACATTTATAACCTCAGTGCTTTAAACAATACTTTTAAACAATACTCAGTAAACCTTTGCTCAATTGGACACAGTTTAACAAAGCTACATTTCTATTCTATGCTGATTAATATAATTGTATATATAAATATATAGGCTTTTTCTTGAAAAGCCAAATTTTTCTATCCAAAAAAACAATCTTCCTATACTTGTTCAGATTTTTATTTGCTCTGAATCTAAATTTAATTGGTCTGAATAGAACCTTACACATTCTTTGGAGCAGCTTTGTATTTAACGCAGATGCCATTTGATTTTTATGCAAAGAAGAATTTTCTTTGATATTTGAATGTTATACACTTCTTTTTCTTGCTTATATGAAGAACATAAGAGGAAAAACTTTATGCCAATAGCTAATCATCAGAATTTTAGAGGTTGTATCTCAATCTTCAACAAGACTATAATTACTTTAGAAAAAATTTTGTGTTTCTTTTGCTTTTATAATATCAGTATTAAAAATTAAAACTAAGCATTGAACAGTTAATTTTAAAAGGAAAGTACAATATTATTGGTAAGAAACTTTTGAATTTCTTTAAAATTACTAATAAAATATTTTATGTGAAACCATAGATTATGTGTTAAATTGTGAATACCCCCAAAATATCTTAGATTTCTAACCCCAAGTACCTCAGATTGCGATCCTATTTGGTGATATCATCTTTACAGAAATAATCAGTGAAAATGACATCATTAGGGTGATTCCTACTCCAGTATGACTTTTATCTTTTTTTAAAAGGGAAACATTTGGACACAGGAATAGACAAGGATATCCTCACATTGACATGAAAGCAGAGCTCAGGGTGATGCACCTATAAGCCAAGGAACACCAAAGATTTCCATGAAATCATCAGAAGTTACAAATGAGGCTTAAAACAAATCCTAACACCTTCAGAGGAAGCAAGGCCATAGTGACACCTTGATCTCAGACTTGTAGCCTGTAGAACCGTAGACATAGTGATACACTTACATTTCTTAAGCCATCCAGTTGTGGTATTTTGTTATGGCAGCCCCCGGAAATTAATATCCTATCCACTTGGTGCTGCTTCCAGACCATTAGATGATTTACTGAACAGGTATGACTATTAACTCTTTTAGGAATAAATGTGTTAATTGTCTCCTTAATCAAGAGAAATCAGATGACAATTCTAAGAACATAGTTTTTCAAGAGTTGGTAAGTACATAATTTTCTTTTAGGTCTTTTATGTAAGCTCAAAATCTTGAATTAACTAGTCTAAATTCTATATTCATATACTGTATGATAAAACATATAATCTCTATTTTTAATAATTTCTAATCTATAATCCCTAAGAACAGGTAAAGTGGGACAGCTTTGCTTATCTTGAAGCCTGTTGCAAGAAATATCAGCCTCTCTGTCCAAAGTAATACCATACTCAATAGTGATAGCCTTAACTATAAAATTGTGACTTATCTTTGCAAACTGCTGTTACGTAAAGATCAAATTCTCTGATATTTTAATGAAACTGAGGCTGGATAATCATTCATATTGTTTTGAATTTAGAACTTCTTTTATGTAAATAAATATAAATAAATGTTATATACATGCATTCCAGTGTTCTAATATAAGTATTTATTGGGGAGGGTTTGTTGTTTTCTACAGGACTATAATCAAGAATCATTCATTGTCATCAATAATCATTTGACTTTTTATTAGTAAACATCTGATCCCACAAAAGAATGTTCAAATTCATCATTATAATCCAGAAATGTAAAAAGGTATCTATGTATAGGTCAGTCAGGTAAAAAAAGTAAAGTATTACTTATACTGTAATAGCTAGCTCTCTTTTTGCTCTTTCTGATTACCTTCCACAAAGCCCCATAGGTAAATGTTCCATCAAATTTCATATTGATAGTTTCATTACCTTCCATTAGAGATTTACCACTTTTATATATAACTAATCATTTATCATGTTTTGAACATTCCATGACATTGTATGAATTCTTTATGGACTTGCTCATTCATAATTTTTTTGTGATTTATCTATGTTAATGCATGTAGTGGTTACTTAATTTTCATTGCTGTTCAATACATTAAAGCATATGCGTACTGCCATTTACTTTTAATGAACATGTGGATTAGTTTCTTTTGTTTTCTGTTATTCTGAGCGATGCTACTATGAACAATTTAGGACACATATGTTGGCACACATATGTAAAACTTTGGATATATGCCTTGGAGTAGAATCAAGTCAATTTTTATGCTGCTTATTTCATATTCTTCTTTTACCTCAGCATTTAGAGCCTCTGGTGAGTATTAAATAGTATTGGTGAAAAATGATTCTTATGTAAAGATAATATTTCATCATTAAGAGTAATATTTGTCATAGAACTTTGGTAGATAATGTTTGTATAATGAAACTATCAGTCATTTATAATTAGCCTAGGTTTTTTTTTTTTTTTTTTTTAAAGTATTTGAACAGATTTTGAATTTTACCAATCATTGTTTAGCAACTATTGAAAGTTTTGTTTATGGAAAATAATAATGCTAAATTTTAAAATAATTTGAGATATTCTTCTTACATAAAAACAATTTGGTCAAGATATATTATTATTTTAATATGTATTATTGAGATTTATTTTTTTAATATACACATGAATTTAAGTGAATACTTTGCATAAATTTGGCAAATTTAAGCACTTGTTAAATCTAACAGCAGTCATGATACAGAAAATTTTCAGCACCTTAAAAACATCTCCTGTACTCTTTTCCAATAAATCATTCCCACACTTCTCGCCTCTAGCAACCATTAATTGGATTTCTTTTAATATGAATTATTTTTGGCTGTTCTAGAACTTGCATATTGTAGAACAGTGTCATAAAATTGTCTTTTTGATTGTACAGTTCTTCTGCTCGGCATAAAGATTTTCAAGTCAATCCACACAACTGTGGACACCAGGAATTTCTTCATTGTATCACTGCCTAATAATACCTCATCTATCTTTATTCATTCTCTTGTTCATGAATAATTTGTTTGTTCTGAACATTGAGCATTGTGCTGTGAGCATTGTGTGCTGGTATTTTATGATGTAAATTTTTATTTTTCATGAATGAATATTTAGGCATGGAATTTCTTATGGTAATTGTATACTTTATAAAACTCTTTGGCAAAGTATTTGTATGACTTTAAGAGTGTACCCATGAAGAATGTATATGAAGTCTAATTGTTCTATATAGTAATTAGCAATTGGTATGTTTAGTCTTTAATATTAAACCTTTCAATTGGGGTGAGGTGAAATCTCATGTTTTAAATTTAAACTTACCTCATAAATAAGGTATTGAACTTTTTTTTAATGGTCACTTTGTATAAGAAAGTGCCTTTTCTCCATTTTTGTTGGGTCGTTTAATTTTCACTAAATTTGAAGGGTTCTTTATATATTCTGTAAATAATTTAAGATTAATTTAAGATTCATTACATTCTCATTACCTATTTCTTGATCTTTTTTTTTTTTCACACCTTCTGTCTTTAACTTTTTTTTAAATGGAAAATTTCCTCAAAAATCTATTTTAGTTAACTGTTTGTTTCTTCAACTAAGTCTATTAAGCTATAAATTTTGCCACTGATTTTAAAAATTTCAACAATTCTATTTTTCCTTTCTAAATATTCTTTTGGTTTATTTTAAAATTTTATTTGCTCTTCCCCATTTTTAGTTCTTTTTATACTTTAATATTTCTTTTTTAATTTTCTAAACATATTAGCCAACATTTAAAAACATTTTTTTTCCTGAACATTTTGTTACCTGAAATCTTCTCTTCAGATATCTTCAGCTGCTTGTTTTGGCTGATTTTAATTCACTGTGTTTTGTGTTTTTGGGGGGGTCCTTTTGTGTTTTATAGCACTTGATTTTGTACCGATTGTATTCCTTGACACTTTTTCTGAATAAGTTTTTAAAAGGTTGAGCTTCTACAGGCCAATTTATTTCTGATTAGAGATTAATGATACTATCAATCTGAAATTATTTTATATTAATTTATTCACTTGAAGTATTTCAACTGCTCTTTGTGAATTCAGTGATTCCATCCATGTCAGCATTTGCTATAGTATGAGTTTTCAGGGGAAATTTGTCCCCTCTATTCTTTAATACCACAATTGAAATAAGTGAGTTTCTGTCCTGTTCCTTTTGTTCAGGGATTTTTTAAAAAACTGTTTTACCTCTCTAATGATATACTCTTGTCTTTCAACTTAACTAGGATATGTTATTATACTTTCCACATTGGGTAGAGTCTAGATTTTATATTTTATCTTCCTTTTAGGTTGTACAAAGTAGTTATTCAGTATTGCAGGAGTTTGGGAGAAACTCATGCTGAAAAGCAACTTTGGTACCCTTTTAATACCTCTGAAGATCTCGCTAGTTCTTTGGAATCATAGATTACTCTCTACTGTCAACCCAGAAAGTTTTGAAAAAGAATATTGGAATGTTTCATTCTTTATAGTAATTTCTTTTTAAACGATGAGAATTCTGTCTGTCTGCTCTACATGATAAATGGCTATGTGCTCATTTTAAATCATCTGAAGTAAAATAGTTTAAAATAGTTTATATAAATTTTGGTTATCAGGATTATCAGAAAAATCATGTGTGCTTTTCCACAAAATATCTATTTAATGTATAAATGAGATCCAATGTAAAAATATAATCTGAAATTATATATTTAATTTTAAAAATAAAATCTTGGAAAATATTTAATACTTAAAGATATATAGCAGTACATTTATTAGAAGATTGAGTTTGGGCTTATTTAAATAGTTTATTTCTCATATTAGTAACTTTAATATTTATGAATCAAAGACTATGTAAAGTAATAGTAGCTTACAATTACTCTAGACCTTGTATTATTTTGTTATGGGATCTTTAGGATGTCACTTTGCCAGCCAGAAACATCTGTAGCCAGTGACATCTTTGCCTGAGTTTTGCTTGGGCCCACTGGGCTCGTTCTGCCTACTTAGCCTGGCAGGCTGCGTTCAGCTCCTGCTACCAGCCTGGATCCCACACTTGCTAAGGCTGAGCCAGGTGCAGAGCAGCAAGAGGTGTGTGAGCGAGTGTTGGGTCCAGCCACTGTGCACAGCCAGGCACGCCGGCTGTGGGAGGGTGGGCTGCTCTAGCCACAGCATGGGTACCAGCTCCCTGTGAGGCTGCGACTGGACCAGGCTTTCCATAAGCAACTTCTACAGCTGACACAGGGGAATGCTGTGTGTCACCTGGAAGTTTGGAGATGCCAGGAACCACAGAGCCCTAAAGAGGAAATCATAGCCATGGCTCTGGGAGCTGCTAGCTCTGGGATACCAAAGAGCCACAGCTCTGCTCTTCTCTCTTCTCTCTTTGTTGCCCCTAATGTGCAAGAGGCATCATTCATCCCTGTTTTTGTTACAGCTCTTTTAGCCCTGCCATTTGGCATGTCCTAAGTTCTTATCCTGTGTCCAGGAAGAATGGGGTACACAGGCCAGTGGAGGGTGAGCAAGAGAAACAGGAGCTTTATATAGGATAGAACAGCTCCGAGGAGACCCACAGTGGGCAGATTCTCCCCATAGACAGTATGTCCCAATGAGTGTTCAGCTCTTGGCAGAGAGGATAGTTCCTCTCTTCAGCTGGTCATCCCATCATTTCTTCAGCTCTCAGAAGAGACGATAGCTCTTTTCTGTCAGGCAGATCATCCCAGTGAGTGTCCAGCTCTCAGCCGAGAGAGTAGTTCACTCTGCAGCTGGTCATCTCCTTATCTCCTGGAACCTGGGTGAGTCTGGGCTTTTATAGGCCTCAGAGGGGAGGAAATGCATGCTGATTGGTAGGCTATGGTCCTGCCTGGAAAAGGCACCACAGGTTCCCACTCTGTTCTGGAACACAGGCAGCTGGGTCCTCAGGCTTAAGGCCCTCCTCAGCTTGAAGGAAGGGCTTCACCCAGGACCTGCCTCCTGCCACCAAGGGGCCTGTCTGCCTCCTCCCCCTGTTCATGGTGCCCAGGCTTTTTGCACCAAGGGATGTTTGCAGGCCAGTGCTGAGCTGCCTTCAGCACCCCCTTGGCCTCCCTCCTATTGTTGGTGCCCAAAGTCCAGGAGGGGGCTAAGGTGGCAGGGGGCTGGCATGTCAGCACTACTTTGAGCATGTGATCACCCAACGGGGTTGCGACAGGACCTGGGCTTGTCCTCAACTTTACTCCATGATCAGAGTGGGTGCCTACAGCAGCCAGAGGCCAGACAGTGAAAGCAGACACCTCCAAGCCTGCAAAGGCAAGATGGGAAGTTCCTGGGCCCCTGAGAGTGCAGAGATACCTCGGTCCGTCGGCAGCTGCAACTTGGGCGGCTTCAGCTCCACCCTGGAAAGCAGGGCTCCTCCCTGCTCCCAGCTCCTGCCAGCTTTGTGGAGTGCAACACTTCCCTGGGCCCAGCTCTGCGCCAGGGCCCCTCTCTGCCCACCTCTTCATGCCCGACTGCACTGCTCTCTTGCCCGTGGGTGACTAGGCCTGGCCCCACTGCCGTGGCTCCCATTGTGGTGGGAGAGGTGCAGGTTGAATGGCCTGTACAACCCTGCACATAAAAACCTGACATTCCTAGGACCAGCCCTGCGAGTCCTGGCTGCATCTTCAGCCAAGTGCTGTCAGGCCTCTAGGATGCAGCAGGAAACAAGATTAAAGCCGTTGTAGAGGCTCTGGACCTGGGAGCAGGTCCTGACCGACTCTGCAAGGGTGGGGCTGGTGCAGTAGGCTTCCTTGGAGACATGGGGCACAGGAGACCCACTGCAGCCATCAGTGTTAAGCATTCTACATTAATATCCTCGTTTAATTATTATACAAACCCTCTTATCCTCATGACACAGATAAAGACACTAAGGCTAATAAGAGTTAACTGTGGTATGAAAGTTTATAGAGGAGTTATGTAAAAATCTTCTAAAACTGATGTCTGTTTTGCACTATAGCGTGAATGTTTAAATACTGCAATATGCCACCTTTCTGTATAAGACACTGCATGAAACATTAAGGGTGACAGATGTTTATATTAAGGAAACTATCGCCTATGTGTTGATAAGATATGTAAAATAAATATATACACTTGTGTATACAGGTATATATTTTATATATATTATATGGTATGTAGTATATATAATATTTATGTATTATAAGTGTATATGTCCATATATATTAATATTTGTGTATATCATAAATATGTATCTGTATATATATATTTTTTCTGGGTCTATTATAGCAAATACCACAGACTGGGTGGTTTAAGCTGTAAAAATGTATTGTCTTTCATTTCTGCAAGCTAGATGTCCAAGATCAACATGTTGGTAATGTTGGTTTCCTCTGAGGCCTCTTCTCAGCTTGTAAATGACCACTTTCCCTCCGTGTCTTGACATGATTATCCTTCTGTTTGTGTTTATATCTCTAGTCTCCTCTTCTTATAAAGGCATCAGCCATATGGGATTAAGCCTAACCATATGATCTCAAATTTAATTTAATTACCTTTTTATAGTCTCCATTTTCAACACAGTCACATTGTGAGGTGCTAGAAATTAGGATTTCAATATAGGAATGTTGAGGAGACACAATTCAGTCCATAACTATATATGTGGATATATGCATACCCATAGAATGCAATAAATAATATCAGAATGTATAATTATAAATGATTAATACTCTGTTATTGCAATTCCTTCTGAGAAGGAATGATTGATAATTTTAAAATGTGGCTTTGAAGAAGGCTTTACAAAGGAGGTAGATTGAGACTGAACATAAGAGATGTTAGTGGCTGTGATGGGTGGGAGAGACATCTGTGCTGGGACAACTGTTTAAATGAAACATTGATGTAAAAACAGGAGCTGTATTCAGATGACAATGACAATGATTTTAGTGATTTTGCCTGAATAAAGGATTGGTTTGTGAAATGCCAAGAGGGAAGGGCAATTTGATACCACTTAATGGACAGCTTTAATTCCAGAAAGAGAAATGTTTATGTTGTTCTGCAGGAAAAGAAAAACTTCACAATTTTTTTTTAAAGTCTATTTGTTTACAGCTGGTTTTACTGTATCCTCTTCTGCATCAAAAGAAGGGCTACCCCTGCTCCTTTCCTAGGCAGATCATGCCACCTGCACACTATGAATCATATCCCTACCTCCCACTTCTGACATTCATTACATCTTCAATCTCTGAATTCTTCAATTTCTACCTTGTCATTATTATTATTTTTTTGTCTTTCTAAAAGTCAGTACATCTTTTTGGGAAAACAATCTCCTTTGTCTTGGCCTCAGTCTTATAATTTTTCATACTTATGAATACACCAAGCTCTTAGTTTTAATTTTTTTAACTTATTTCTTCACTTCTCTTTCCTCTGCAACTGACTTTTATCTCTCATCACTCTGTGAATATTAACCTTACTAGGGCCCCCAGTTAGCAAATTCCATGACATCTTTTCAGACCTCATGTAGCTTAATCTACCATCATCATTCAACACAGTTGACAGGTAAAAGGAAATGCATGGATTTTGTAATTGCACACAGAATACTTGATGATCTTGATCAATTTTTATAACCTCTAAGAGCCTAAATATAGTAGTGATATCTAAATACGGCTATTGAGAAAATAAAATGAAGAAATATATGAAGGGTTTATCACAGTGTGTGATTCAGAATACATACTAAATAAGCAGTAGCTAATATTATCTTAACAGAATTATCACTTCCCGCTGTCTCTAATTTGGATCTTTTAATGTTTCATTTTAGCTTCAAATTCCGGATATAAGAGCCTCTCCCTACCCCATGTTAATAATTATGAGTAACGTGAGTGTTTACGAGAAAGTTTCCTCCTAAGGCAATCAAGCGATGTGGAATACTAACTAGGACATGAAGGGGTAAGTGATATTATTATCTATATTTTTTGACTCCATTGAGAAACTGTCATTGTAAGTTGTGTAAGGGCTGCTGTGCTGGGTCTGTTAATGAGTTACAAGTCAACCATTTAAAATCTTGTACCACAAGGACAATTTCTCCCAAGCTACTGTCTCTAACACCAGGCAGGCAAGAACTTCTAAATATAGGACCCAGTATTCGTACCTTAGTCATAAAATCTTTTCCATATATCTCATTTCTTTTTTCTTTCCTGGTAAAAATCCCTTCCTTTTTATGTTCTCACTCAAGAGTTCTCATTTAATTGTTTTAATCCATAGATTCGAGCCAGATTAACCATTTAAAATAGATAGTAAGATAGATGGTAACCTACTGTAACATTTAGATAAAATTTCTTTTTCCTCCCTAACATACTTTTAGCCTAATCACATTTAACACACACGTTGTTTTAGGGACTTAAGCCTTCTCTTGTTCTATGTGCTTACCATCCTCTTCTCTGAGGACATTTGTTACACTGAATGATGTGACCTCTCTCATCTTTCATATCTCAACTTCCTTGTCAACACTTTCTGTATGTTCTTTATCAAAGAAAATTTTCTCATATTATTTTTTATGTAAATAACTTCTTTTGGGGAACTTAACACAATTGTAAGTTTATTCCTATTTCTGTGATTAGTATTCCCTAAGTTTTATAAAAACAGGGCCTTTATTC
>NW_016107420.1:1271880-1298181 GCF_001604975.1 Cebus imitator
CAAAACCTAAGATGTAGCCTTCCACAATAAAGTTGTTCTAAGTAAAAAAAAATGAGCTCCAGTTCTTAACAACAAAAGAACTCTTTATCCTACTCAGAAGAGACTTTTTGTCTTTTGAAACACAATGAATGTTCTACCCTCCTAGACAGCAGTTGAAATGATTTCATTCCCTCCTTGAGTTATCTGTAGGAACCAAATCTCCACTCTCATGAACAGATCAAATGGCTACTTTCTAAAACAGAAAATAAAATACCCTCTGTTTGCTTCTCTCTCTCTGTCTCTTTCTCTCTCTTTTTATTTTTATGCTTTGGTATACAATTAAATAAATAATACCTTTGTATGAAAATTTTTTTCCTTATATTTTTAACACTTGCTCCTAGTCTTCTTACTTCATTAACTGCTCTATGCCAAACTATTTAACTGGATTTTTTAAAAAAAATTTTGTATTGCTCTTTTAAATGCTAATGTGATCTCATTTTTCTGCTAAGCCTTTTTATGGTATCAGTTATTTTTATAATTATATGTATTCATGTTTACATTAATTAATATTAACTTTCTAACAAAGTAAAAATAGAGAAAATACATGTACATGCACACCCACACAATTCAGTTATCAAATGGAATGTGTGGACAGAATTTCCTTTTTTTAGAAGAAAGTAAAATGCATTTGCCTTGGTTATATTTAGTAACCACAATTAATCAGTACTTTGTCACCATGGTATCTTCTTCTTAGTAGCTTTGGTGTCAGTATCACTGGAGGAATGTAAAATGGGCAAAGACTGAAAATTTCATTACTAGGGGAAGGGAATAGGTAATGCAGTGGACACAAGCCAGTTCAATACATGTATTGTGGCAACCATTGGAAAAGATTTAGTTTTTGCAATTTCTCAACATAATAATCCATCTTTCATAATAAGCCATATTGTAATAGATTATACACCCTGCAAATATGATTTTATCTCTCAGTTCTGATTTAATTTTACTCTTAGGCAGCTGGCATCCTTATGTACTTTTTATACGCTTGGGATCTGTAGGCAGTTTGGGATCAGTAATTGAACTCATAAACTCCAGAAAATGTACCAAGATATGTCTTTCCACTCTTATATATTTGTCAGTAAGGTAATAGATTCCCAAATGTTCTCCTTATGTCTACCATGAGAAAACAAAACAAAATGTACAAAGATAAATATTGTATCAGTGCTACATTTCAAGAGGTATAAGCCTCATGGAAATGTTCTAGAAGAACAGGAGAATGGGAATGCTGATGATAGCTAGACAAACTCATAAAAGGAAAATTACGGGTCCACTCTTAACCAGCCTTTTATACTTCTCTATACTCTAATTAAAACAGCATTTTCAAAATTTACATTTTCCTTGTCAAGTATCTACTATCAATGAAAACAAAAACCAACTTTTAGTAGTTTCTCATTGCTCTTTGCATAACATATGATTTCTTTAACATGGTCAGTACACCATTGCATGGTTTAGTTCTTGCCTTTCTCTCTAGTTCTATCTCCCAGGTTTGTGACTGGTATTCCATTCCATCTGCCCTCTTCAAAGGTTTTTTGAATGTGCTATTCTTGCTCTTTGTTTTGCCCCTCACTGTATCCACTTAGGTAACACTTATATATTATGTATATTTCAGAATAGAAGATTTTCAGATAAACCCGTGTCATGCTTCTTTGTTTTATACTTTTGCCTATCTTTGTATTATTTCTGTTTGTGAGTGTATTTTTATTTTAGTGATTTATTTAATATGAGTGTTTAGCACTGGGTGTAATCATTACTAGTAAGAGTCGTTATTTGTTCATTGCTCTTTCAATGAACAGTCTCTTTCAAATGATGTGTTTATTCACGGAATGAATGGGCTTTAGCTGTGATGCTTAATTCTGAAAACATAGGAGAAAGAAATACTGGCCCAAGAAACTTTTATTTAAGACTTCTGTATCTTATGCTGCAAGATAGTATATTATTATTATTTTTTTTAATTAACCCAAATGGGGATTTTATATTTTTAAATGAAAATAAGATTCTGAATCTTCTGGTGTTACTTATTATTTTCTAGTGTGCAAAACAGTACCAGTAAAAACTAATGTAAGTCCTCAATTAAAAATTAATTAAAGGCAGTATTTTTATAACTACAGCTCTTTATTCCTGTAGTTTTAAGGTCAACTCTACGAGTTAATTATATGACAAAACACTAAAAAGCAATAGAACCTTGTTTTATAGATAATAGAGAAAACTCAAGTGACTTTGTTTTAAGAAATGTAATTTTTCCTTGTCATAACATGTTCAGACGTCAATGAGTGTAATGGGATTTATTTTCCTCTCTCATCCTATTGTACTATAGTCCTCAGCTAAATAAACGCAGGTTCGTATTTTTCATTAGTCCCATTAGTACTGTCATAAAAAGTGCTGCCTTCAGTCAGAATGTAAATAATTGCCAACTGCATTTGGTTGCTGCCATGACAGTACTTCCCAGCAATGTCACCTCATAGAAACTAGTTCTTGAAGTGACACTAATATCAGTCTATTTCATAAAATTTAATAAGATTTAACATATGGTAATTTTGAAATACACATAACACCTATAAGGAAAGGAGAATTTGACATAGTTTATTCTATTTTATCAGGCATAATTTATCATTACATTACTAAATTGTTCTCTGTTTTGAAAATTAAGCATGTTTAAGCTCTTCGCATGTTTGATTGTATACAATAGAGAATAAAAAAATTAATAGCAAAATACTTACCCTTTTGAAGTTATGTGTTCAAAACAGATTTAGGTATATCTAACGTAAGGTCATATTTAAACTTGTGATTCTGTGCTAGATCAGGTGTAATAAAGAGGCCAAGATAATATACAATAACAACTCACAGTGACCTTAATACTAAACTTATTGGAAATTTATTGCAAATTCATTTATACATAAGTAATCAATAACGTGTCTTTGAAATGACTAAAATCTTAATGAATTACAGGATTTTGGTCAGTTCAGAATTTTGTCCCACCAGAGGAACATTTTATTAAAATATTAAACAACACTTTATTTGGTTTGCTTTAAAGATATTAAGAATATAAAGAGGTCTGTCAAAGAAGCCTGGAAATTATGAATGTAAATAATTAGATTAGGCTCTCCTGCTGCCTATCTCTCTCAATCACTAGTTGGCAACCAAATGAATACTCATTGACCCAAGGTTTTAAAAAATCCATCTAAACTAGGCCATTGCTTCAGAGGGTGCAAACCCCAAGCCTTAGTTGCCTGCATGTGATGGGTGGAATATTATGGTTTGGCTCTGTGTCCCCACCCAAATCTCATGTTGAATTATGATTCCGAGTGTTGCAGCTGGGGCCTGGTGGGAGGTCATTGAATCATGGGAGTGGTTTCTAATGTTCTTGCACCTTCCCCTCAGTGCTGTCTCATGATAGAGTTCTCCCTACATCTAGTCATTTGAAAGTTTGTAAAACCTCCCCCTTCACTCTACCTCTCTCTCTGTCTTCTGCTCTGCCATGTAAATAAGGTGATTACTTCCCCTTTGCCCTTCCATTTTGATCCTGAAGCCTCCCCAATCATGCTTCCTATACAGCCTGAAGAAATGAATCAATTAAACTTTTTTTTCTCCATAAATTATCCAGTCTCAATAATTTACAGCAATGGGAGAATGGAGTAATATGTTTAGCATAACAAATAATTCTTTGTTCTTTATTGGCCATTTTTATTCAGGAACACATTTAATTCTCATGTGTTTGCACATTTTTGAATGTTCCTTTTATTATTAATTTCTAGTTTCATTTCACTGTGGTGAGAAAAAGATACTTGATAATATTTTGATTTTTAGACATTTCTTGAAGCTTTTTGTGTGGGCTAGCATATGGCATATCCTGAAGAAGTTTCTATGCATCAATGTGAAGAATGTGTAGTTTCCTGTTGCTGGATAAAATATTCTGTAAATGTATGTTAGTTAGATCCCTTAGGTTGAAAGTGCAGTTTAAATCCAATGATTTTTTTTTTTTTTTTTTTTTTTTTTAGGTGGAGTCTTGCTTTTTTGCCCAGGCTGGAGTGCATGATTTCAGCTTGACACCATCTCCACCTCCCAGGTTCAAGCGATTCTCCTTCCTCAGCCTCCCAAGTAGCTGGGATTACAGGCATGCACCATCACGACCAGCTAATTTTTGTATTTTTAGTAGAGATGAAGTTTCACCATGTTGGCCAGGCTGGTCTCAAACTCCTGACCTCAAGCGATCCACTTGGCCTCCAAAGTGCTGGAATTACAGGTGTGAACCACTGTGCCCGGCCCTAATTTTTTTTTTTTTTTTAATTTTCTGTCTAGATAACCTAGGCATTGCTGAGAGTGGGGTATTAAAATCACTAACTTTTATCCTATTGGAGTTTATCTCTCCAATTAGATGTAATGATATTTGCTTTATATATGTGGGTGTTCTGGTAATGGATGCATTTGTATTTATAAGTGTTATATCCTTTTGATGAATTAATCCTTTTATCATTATATGGTGAGTGACATTTTTGTCTCTTTTTCAATTTTGACCTAAAGTCTGGTTTAATCAATGTTGCATAGTTACTCCTGCTTGTTTTTGGATTCTGTTTGTGTGGAATATCTTTTTATATTCCTTTACATTCAGTCTGTTCATGTCTCTACAGACAAAGTTTATTTCTTGTAGGTGGTATATAGCTAGGCCTTGTTTTCTTATCCATTCAGCCAGTCTATGGTTTTTAGTTGGGGAATTTAATCAATTTATATTAAAGGTTTTTACTACTAATAGGAGAGGACTTACTCCCGTCATTTTGTTAATTGTTTTCTGGTTGTTGTATGTACGTTTTTTACTTGCTCTTATTGTTTATCAATATGGCTTGGTTTTCTGTGGTGATTTGTTTTTGTTCCTCTCCCTTAGTCCTCTGTGTATCTACTCTACCAGTAAGTTTTATATTTTTGCATGTTTTCATGATGATGGTGATAGTCCTTTTGCTTCCAGATTTAGGAGTGTCTTGCAAATTTCTCTTAAGATTTGTCTAATGGTTATATATGCCATCAGTTTTTGTTTGTCTTCTCCTTCATTTCAGAAGGATAGTTTTGCTAGGTATAGTGTTCTCAATTGATAATATTTTTTCTTTCAGCACTTTGAATATATGATCCTATTTTCTCTTGCGTGTAAGAATTTCAGCTGAGAAATCTGCTATTAGCCTAGTGGGGCTTCCCTCACATGTGATTGATGCTCTTCTCTTGGTGTATTTAAAATTTCCTCTTTGTCTTTGACTTTTGAAAATTTCACTCTCTTGTGTACTAGAGAAAATCTTTTGGGATTGAATGTATTTCAGGCTTTTTGAGATTTCTGCATCTGGTGTTCAATTTTCCCAAGATGGGAAGTTTTCAGCCATCATTTCATTAAATAGATTTTCAATGCCTTTTCCCATCTCTTCTTCTCCTGTTAATGCCATAATGCAAATATATGCATTTTCTTAGTCCCATAAGTCCTGTATGCTTACTTCATTTTTTATATTTGTATTTCTTTTTTTTTTCTCTGATTGGGTAATTTCAAATGACTTGTCTTTAAGTTGAGATTATTTCCTCTGCTTGATCTATTCTGGTATTAAGGTTCCTGTTATATGTATTATTTCATTCATTGATTTCTTCAGCTGTAGAATTTCTAGTTTGAATCTTTTTTATGATATCTATCTCTTTATGAAATTTCCTTTCTTACATTGCAAACTGTTTTCCTGATTCCAGTGAATTGTCTATCCATAGTCTGCTGTATCTCACTGAGCTTCCTTAAGATCATTATTTTGAATGTCTTTTCTGGGAATTCTTAGACTACTTATTCTTTGGAGTCTGTTATTGAAGAGTTACAATATTCTTTTGGTGATCTCACATATCCCTGATTTATCATAATTCTTGTGTCCTTGCATTTTGCCTATATGTATTGTTCAGCAGTTGACTCTTTTAAACTTTACAAGTTGCTTTCATAGAGAAAGACTTTCATCTGAAGTTGGGTGGTTCTGGTTGGAATGCATATAGTGACTCTGGTAATGAGTAGATACAGTGATATAGTCTCCCTGCACCTTCTTCAGCTGTGGTCAAATATCTCAGTGACTTAAACTATAGAAATAAGTGTCAGTGGCAATGAGAGTATAGATAGTTCAAGTCCTTAGGATCAAGGGATTTTCTGCTAATTCTATTTTTGCAGCCTCCAAAATGAGGAGAATTAGCAAAGAGAATCCCTCCTGGTGTTAGGTCCGACACAGCCTATAAGTATCTGTAGTGGTAATGGACTCCAGGTGTATGTGCTCATAGTGAATGTGGAGCTAGAGCCTTAGGCTTAGGATCTTACAAACCTATTTTGGTGCCTGAGTCTTGGGGTGAAGTTTCACTCTCTGTGCAGGTTTTAATGTAGATTGCCCAAACAGCCAGAATTTGTGACTTGGAGAATTTGTGCCCTAATGGCTCAGGCACAGAGGGCCAAATTGTGGTTGTGATTCTGACTGTAGAGGACAGGGCTATCTTGGCCTGACTCCAGGGAAGTAGGTGTCCTCTGAAGGTTTGGGCCTGCTGAGCAGAATATAAATGCAAACTATGAATGAAAGTCAACAGGACTCAGTAACAATTCGGGTCTCAGGAAATGAGGCACTGTGTAGTGGTGACTCTACACCCTTAGATGGTAGGTAGGAATTGGCAGTATTCTAGACACTGTTAGGCCAGGTACAGTGGAAGCAAAACCCGAAAATGATGGTACACAGCTTGCATGTGGGCCCCGAGTGTAGGAAGCAACACAACTTAACTCCACTCCCGAGGGAGAGACATGTCCCCACAGCTCAGATTCTAAGAGACTAGATCAGCTTCAGTGAAGCAGAATAGTAGTGTTGTTTGGCCTGGAGGGCAGTGTTTCTCAGCTCAACCACTGCTCGGTTTTTTGGGGTGGTATCATACTACACAACTCATCAGTGGCTAAACAAGTATTCTGATATAGGTCCAATATTAAAGTTACAAGTTGTTTTTCTACAACAAAATACTTAGAGTTGAACAATTATCAGTAACAAGCTTAAAACAAATATATGCATTTTTATTCAAACCTGTTATCTTGATGACATAGCTATTTGTTTCAATTTATTCAGTAAATATTTATTTTGTCTGTTCTCCAAAAATTTTAGAGTATATAGGAGAGAGACATAAAAATGAACGAAGGATTATAATACATTATAATAAGTGCTGAAATGCTGAGATAATCAGTATTGTGAAAATATTTTAAAGGAATGTGTAACTCAGCAGTAAGAATGTGAAGAATGTGTCTTATACCGTGATGTCAAAAGGGTCCTATGGCTGCCATTTTTAAAATGAAGATCATCTGGAAATGATTCTGGATATAAATGTAAGAGTTCCAATTTTGAAAAGCATACAATTCAATCTAAAGATCTTGTAAATTATCCTAAAATATGTGGGGATTGCAGGGGGAAAATTGGCTTTAAATAGTTTTGAACAAGGTATATCCAGAAATAGCTTTCTACTTTGCAAGATCATTACCAACACTATATAAAGAATGCCTTTGAAAAGGGAGATTAATTGTCTCTTTTTGCCATTATGCACATGAAAAATTAAGTCAAAGTAATATGAAAGAAAGAATAGACTGGAAAGAGCAATACTTACGTGGCAGTATCAAAAGAATTTTGCTTGATTAAGAAGTACTAAGGTTAAAAATAGAGCCTTAAACATTCCATTTCATCTCAATTCATATATTAAACTTACAGCAGTATATCCAGTTAATTAGGCTGTTAATTTGATAAGCATGACTGATTGCAATTTATTTAGAACAAACTAATAATGGTTTTGCTTATTAAGGATGGTTTAAATGTATGCAGAGGAAAAGGAGCCTGTGAAAGAGATACAAATTTGTATCAGTCAGGGTTCCTGGTGGCAAAGCTGCTGTAAATAAAACAAACAAACAAAAAATAAAGAAAAATTAATTTATTGAATGAGCATCAGATAATTTATAGAATTTATAGGTATGCTGAACAACTATACTCAGCAAAGGGGCAGGGTCAAGGGTGCCTGGTCATCGGACAACCTCAAAGTCAGTCTTGCCAACTCTCCCCTTCCCACATATAGGCCCTGGTAATAATTAAAGTATAAAATACACTAGATTTTGAAGACTCAGTATGGAAAAAAGAATGTAAAGATATCATTTTAATATTTCCATATTAATTACATGCTGAAATGATAATGTTTGAATCTATTGCTTTCAATCGTATAATCTTAAAATTAATTTTACCTATTTCTTTTTGTTGTTTCTAATTTGACTAGTAGTCATTTTAAAATTAAATATGTGGCTTTTATTTGTGTCTTATATTTACATTGGATAGCATTGTCCTAGAGTACTAACTTGGGTCTTGTGTGAATGTATCTGTGTGTGCAGGAAAAAAAAGGGAATTAATTTAGAACTGACAATAGCGTTGATCTATAGCATTGGGTTATTGTTTTTTTTTTTTTTTTCACTCAAATCAAGGTCAATTTTATCATCACAAACCCGATTCACCTGTTGAAAGACAAGAAGCATAATACAATAGCATAGATTTGGAGCTATCTCAGGCAATAGATCATCAATAGGTATAGAAAAGAAAAGATGAAGAAACAAACTTCCATTTGGAGTGATAAGAAATTCTAAGCAATGTGTGCCTTGGTAAAATTTTGGAGTTTGCAATTTGTGTAATTCTTTTATTTTATTCACTTATTTTTTCATCAAATTAGATCAAAAACTAAATGAAATGTCTACAAAAAATACAAATGATGTAAAAAGGAGATAAAATCAGGAGTCATTTAGGTTCATGCCGAACAGTTAAAAAAACATTGATTTATTTATACTATCACATTACACTCACATGAATGTGTGAAAGGGAATTGAATGCAGTGTGTGCTAAAAAAGAAAAAAATTTCTAATCTTGTTTCTTGTTATAAGCCTTATAAAACACCAAATAACATACTTGATAAAAGAAAATATTTTAACTGTTGTGTGAAAGAAAATTTGATTTTTTTCAAGAACAGTCAAAGTAGGAGCAAATGCTGAACTGCTGTTTCATGCAATAGAATCCTGTTCTTCTTGTTATGCCCATGAAACTAAGAATTGCTGAAGAAAGCAAACGTCTTGCAAAGGACAAAGCCCATTTGAGCTTATAGTTTTGCCTTAGGCCAAAAAGAGAAGGAAAACCCTTTCTACGCTATCTAACCCCATGTGGTAGTCATCTTGCTAAAAGGGAAATCTTCCTCAAGCAATTCCCAATAAAGAATGTCATTATCTCCAGTATCTCTTTTGATTATTCTGCATACCAATCCATCATCCAGTCTTCTAGTAGTTTCAGAGATGACTGTTAATGCCAGTAGCAATTATAAAGAAAACTGATCTTGTAAAAGCAGCAGTTTGATATTCATTCCTACGAGCTGTCTTTCCACAAATAATACCAGAACCTTTCCACTCTTAAAAGCTACAGCAGACATAAAATAAAATGACTGTGTTGGCCATGTGATTGAATCAACTGTCACAGGCATAAAATTCTAGACTAATATTTTAAGAGATATATAATAAATATTATTTAATAGGTTTAGATACTGCTCAGTTTTGAAAGACTAATAAGGAGAGAAAGCTCTCTGTTCTCCAGAATATTTTCATAGTATATTTCAAAGTAACTGAAAGTTAGATTTAATTTCTTCCTTTTAGTATCATGGCTTTCTGGTTTATGTATGTGATCACCCTAAATGAAGGAAAACATAATTTCAGGCCTCTAAATGTTAAAGTTTAAATAAAAATCTTTAGATTATACACAAAGTATATTTTACAATGATGTAAATATTTGCTGAATTAATGCACCATTAGAGATGATGAACTTTCATAAATGAATGAAAAGATGCATTAGTCCCTATCCAGTCTGGAATTACAGGAATATTACCCTGAGACAGTGGTATGAATGCCCGCAGTCTCCAGACATGAAACTTGCAAATCGCAACACTTACCTGACTAGTTTGAAGCAAGTTACCTTTGAATATCGAAGGGAATTAACAGCTTCAATGGCAAATGCTGCTTTTTCTAAACGGAATAGTACCTCCTTTAACATAGTTCATGTAAGTAATTAAACCAAGTTCAGTGCCTGTAACTTTAATTATATTAACATAGGAATCTAGGTTACCAACATTAAGACATTTTCTGTATATTGCATACATTTAAAAACAAGCACACTAGACCAGAGACAATAATGGGACTTTGCACACACAAATAATAATGACTAAAGATTAAATTTCCACTCCATATGCCTTGCACTCTGCTAAATCCTTTTATATAACTCATTTCATCTCTAAAGCTAAGTGTGAGATGTCATTTTTTTCATGTATACAGATAATCACATTGAGGTTCAAATGGAAAACATATGCCTGACTGTGTATTATGCTCTTTTCATTATGCAACTGTACATCTCATTATTGACACTCACTAAAAAGTTGGGAGAGGAATGAGTAAATGAAGGAATGGATATGGAAATTCACTAGTGTGCATGTTGTTAAATTTTTACATATTTCTGGCAGTTTAGAAAAATACATTTCTAAGACTGCTGTTTACATTTTCTGTTTTATGTCATTCATTTATTAGTTTTTAACTAAGCTAACTATAATAATTACTTATTTATTTATGTTTTTAACTTTTCTTTTTTGAGATAGAGTCACGCTCTCGCCCAGGCTGGAGTGCAATGGCTCAATCTCAGCTCACTGCAACATCCACCTCCCAGGTTCAAGTGATTCTCCTCCCTCAGCCTCCCAAGTAGCTGGGGTTACAGGCACATGCCACCACACCCGGATAATTCTTGTATTTTTAGTAGAGACGGGTTTCACCATGTTGGCCAGGATGGTCTCCATCTCTTGACCTCGTGATCCACCCACCTCAGCCTCCCAAAGTGTTGGGATTACAGGTGTGAGCCACCTTGCCCAGCGGTTTTTAACTTCCATTTATTTAGATTCAGGAGTACATGTGCAGTTTTGTTAAATAGTGAACTGAATGTCTTGAGGTTTTAGTATACTAATTATTTTGTCACCCAGGTAATAAGCATAGTACCTGATAGTTAGTTTTTTAATCCTCACCCTTTTCCACATTCACCCTCAAGTAGGCCCTGTTATCTATTGTTCCCTTCTTTATGTCCATGAGTAGTGTGTGACAGCATTATTTAGGAAATAATCTTATTCTATTTGTTTTATAATATAGAATATTAGCCTTCTTAAATAAATTACTTACAGTAGTTAAAACATTCCCTGCTAATGCTGAGAAAATACAGTAATGAAAATAAGGAAATAAGCTTTTTTTGTTTTTGTTTTTGTTTTTGTTTCTGGATTCATGCCTTATCATGTTATGAATCATGGTAAGCAATATTTTTTTTTGCCATCACAATATTATCTTTTCTTTTAAAAAAATTTTTGTATTTTTAAAAATGTTTGGGGGTACATAGTAGGTGTATGTATTTATGGGGTACATAAGATATTTTGATATAGGCATGCAACGTGAAGTAAGTACATCATGGAGAATAGGGTATCCATCCCCTCAAGAATTTATCCTTTGAGTTACAAATAATCCAGTTATATTAATCAAGTAATTTAAAAATGTGTAACTATTGTTGACTATAGTCACCCTATTGTGCTATTAAATAGGTCCATTCATTCTTTGTAATTTTTGCGTACCGATTAGCCATCCCCACATCCCGCACAACCCTCAACTACCCTAACCAGACTCTCATAACCAGCCTACTATCTGTGTCCAGTTCAACTGGTAAGACTTTCAGATCCCATAAAAAAGTGAAAACCTGCAATGTATAAACACATAAAATATTATAAACACAGCTCCAAATATCCTAGCTTCCATTAAAATTTTACTATTTATATGACATGTCTGAATTTTAAAGCATATTTTATTGAAAAAATATGTACTGAAGTCATAAAGTACCAAGTTTAAAGTATATAATTAGTACTTATTGACACATGTCTGAATAACTTGGCATGGACATGAAAATAACTAGGAAGGAATAATCCTTCACTTAATATACTCTAAAACGTTTTAGTTATACTAAAGGGCAAATCTAATGTATTATAATCTGATGAACATATTTGATTTTTAATCCTTGTGATAAATTTCTTCCATTTATGAGCTAACTTTCGCATATGGGTTTGCATATTGACTTTCAATCAATTAATAAGAAAAAACTATAAAAATTGAAATATTTACTGTAAACATAGCTGTAATTTTGTATAATGGGAATTATAAATTGATACCCTAATATATCATCTTAAGTGTTACTTCATGTATTTAAATTTGGAGAATATAATTTCACTTACTCTATGTCCAAGCATATCAAATGAGCTACACTTTTATGAGCAAAATGCCTAGGGCTCTTTAGGACAATTAGTACAAAAATGACCGACTACATTAATAAGTGTTTTAATCTAATATGACAGACAATGAATTTACTTACTTGAAGAGTTTTAACTAACATTGTTGCTATTTATTGCGTGGTTAGGTCTTACAAGGGCTTCCTGGCTCTCTTATATGTATAAATCAAGGTCAGTCCAAATATTTAGAGGATGATATTAATAAATTCAACAATCAGGCCAGCATGATACCTTATATCTGTAATCCCAGCAGTTTTGGAGGCTAAGGCAGGTGGATCACTTGAGCCCAGGAGTTTCAGACCAGTCTGGCCAACATGGTGAAACCCCATCTGTACAAAAAAGTACAAATGTTAGTCAGGCTTGGTGGTGTGTGCCTATAGTCTCAGCTACTTGGGAGGCTGAGGAGGGAGAATCCCCTAAGCCTGGAAAGTTAAGGCTACAGTGAGCCATGATCATGCCACTGCACTTCAGCCTGGGCAACTAGAGCAAAACCTGTCTCAGGAAAAAAAAAAATCATTCAAAATATTATTTATGCTTATATTAATCACATTTTGTTAAAGGACATTTCCTCATATTTTAAAAAATTATCTGTCCCTATAAGTAAATTGCAATACAGTTAAAATTTTAGCAGAGTTATTTGAATGTTACAATGTTAAAAATATTAGTTACCTTATAATATATGGTCTTTTTAAAATTAAGGCAGTATCCTAGAGAATGAAGAGAATTTGTTCATTTCTGGGTCAGATATTTATCACTATTTTGTTCAATGTAGCTTTACCTAAGATTTCTACTTTCATTCTATCTCCAAATAATTTAATTGTTGAGGGAAACCTTTTTATCTTAATTTTTAAACAATTTCCTCTATATTCTGCAAACATGCATTTTAATTGATGAATAAATAAATATATTGCAATGGGTTCAGGTATTCTTCAGGCAAGGTTGTGCAACCTTACAACTTCATCTTAAGTAGAAATTTATCTCATTTTCAGAAGCATATCAATAGCATATTTAAAAAATATACCTGCCACTTTGTTTAATGGCCTACATGTGATCCTACACATTGAATAATTAAAACTGGAGTGAAAAAACAATTAACTTTTGAGACTCAACTGTTTGATGGTTTTGTTACAAATTTAAAAATAAAAGCAGCTTTTTAAGAAATAATGAGAAATAAAACAAATGTAAGATTAGAAAAAAAAAAAAAGACAGATTTTTCAGACTTGGAAGAACAGATGTACAATCAGCGTCATCCTGTGAGTGGCAATGCCCAAGAGGTACAGGAAGTAGATTTCTTCACCCCCTATTGCTCTTGTGAAAACACATTACCAAATACACTGTACAGAGATTTGGCAACTTAGTAACCCATGCGAAGCCCTTTTGAGGAAACTGGGAAAGCAGAATACTAATGGAAGAAGTATTCGTACCTGAGTAAAAACGATAATCTCTGCTTCAATTACAGAACTGTGCATATTTTATCAAGACCTCTCTACCTGTACATGCAGGTAGGCCTAATACTGTTTTGGAGAGCTATTTCCAAAAGAATGGTGCATGATGATTAATGCCAACTTTGTATTGTCTTTTATTCTTTTGGTAGATCAAGGCTCCTTTGGGATCAAAGATCAGCTAGAGTTAGCTAAAGGTTCTGCATTAGATTTCCATTCACTGCTCTGATTGGCTGATTCTCTAACAGCCATGGCTACCTGGAGCATATTCTTCTCAAAGTGGATGGCAAAATGTCAAGAGTGAAAGCCAAAAATATGAGCACATTCAATGTCTCTACTTGTGTAATTTCTGCTAATATTGTATTGGCTAAAGCAAATCACAAGGCAAAATCCAAACTCAATGAGTAGCAGAATTTACTCTTCAGACAGGGGGTAGTCATAGCAAGGTTTAGGAACAGAGGAAAAGATGTAAGCAAATGATATAACTCTGCCTGACCTCTTGGTCATAATTATTAACTTCCCTCCACTTGCAAAATACATTTACTTCTCTGAGGCACCAGAAAACCTTATTCCCATCATGGCAATACCCACTTAAAGAGGTGTTGTAAAAATGACAGATAACAAATGCTATAAAGTAACCAGTATACATCTATGGATATAGGAGTTGTGTTCTGTAGCTACTAATATTAATCCTAACAATTGCACCAATGACATTTAATTTTATTGTGATGTTAATATTAAGCATCATTCCATATTTTTAGGTAAAATATTATCACTATGGTACGTTAGGGACTATTTTAGTTAGATGTATCAGTATTCCAATAGTATATTCATATGTTAATCACAAGTACATTAACTCCTGAATGAAGAAAGCAGAATTGAATCAAATGAGTTAGACAGATGTCTTAAGACTTAACCTTCAAATGGAATTGATTCCAAGGGAATGCAAAATCCCTGTAAACGCAGAATTAACTGTAAATTGAATCCTACTTAAATAATTGACCCCAGAGATACAACACACACACACACAAATCATCCTAATATAAATAGATTTACACATATTCAAGTTCAAAGGTAATTTACTTTTTGAACTAACAAATCTGATACAAAGCCTGATTCATTCTATTTAGAACGAATATGGAATTCTTCAAGCACAATAAATAGGAAGCAACTGGTAATATTCCCCCAGTTTAAAAAAGTGATTTAGTTTTCACTAAAACTAAATTCATGCAGTAATTGCAAATGCTATTTTATCCTTTGCTTGTGTCCTAATCAGCTAGCTTTCAAGCGATTAAAATTATTTCTTTTTTCCCCCTTTCTTTTCTTTTTTTTTTCCCAGCTGCCAGATGGGAATGTATGTATTGGCCGCCACCACATCATCAGCATCTCTGCTTAAATTGTGGTGAGTTCTGAGTGCTCCATTACCCATTGCATTCTGCCCCATTTGATCCAGGCGCATTTGCCACTTTGATGCCTTCAGAGTACAAACAAGGTGCACTAATCAAAGCTTCCCTGTTCCATTCTGAGAGAACCTCTCATCATTGGCAGGGTTTCAAATCTGGTGCACAACATTATCACTTCATTTTGTTCCCTTTGATTCTATCATCCTGACACTTTGATCCCTGCATTGCACTAACTGGACTCATCAAAGCTTTTACACTTTTGTTTTTGACAGTTGGTGACAAAGATTCCAGCAGGTTGAGAGACTTTTACTTTCCCTGTTTTGTTTCTGTTGAATTTTCAGTTATCAACTGTTTCCTATTTATTCTGGTTCTAGAATGTGTTCATTAATTTTATGGGTGTTATATTTTAAAAGGCATATTTATTTTTAACTAAGGCTTGCCGAAAGCAATAAAATATATCCATACCAGAGTTGTATATCTTAGAATTGTTTAATCTACCATGGGTGTTTAATCAATGATTCTAAAATGCCAATAGTTTAATGGAAACAATTAGTGTGGTATGTAAAGCAAAACCACTGATATAAACTAGACTATGTTAGAGTTCTATCTTAGGGCAATAGACTCCATCTAATGACTTTATCAGAAAATGCTTTTTGTCTTACTGTTATGTAGTTAGGAAGACTTCTGCATGTGTTTTAAATATATCTTCTGTCCAGGTAAAAATGAAAAATAATGCTCATGATTAGGTTGGCTTTCTTTAATTTTCCTGCAGAACATATATTTGTTTCAGGCCTAGGAATCTTGATGTATATGTTTTCCTGCAGAGCTTTTTCATGAGCTCTATCAAATAATAATTGTCCAGTGATTTATTTGACTGATGAACACAGTAGAAATAGATGTCCTGGGAGTCACAGAAGAACATTGGGGGTTCTATTAAGTCCTCTAATTCCTAAATGATAATAATGTACTTCCTTAATTCTGAGGGGATTATGAAAGGAACTTTATGTCAATAGATCAGTTTCTAAGTCCTCAAAGTTGATGGTTAGTGGTAAAACTTGGTGCCCTGGAGAGGGGCCACGTCAGGCTGTCTATAAGAGAAAGAAATGATGTCTTCAGTGAATCTGTTACCTATAAGACTTCTCTATACTATTATTTTTTACAAATGGTAGAAATCAACAATAAAGTTACTATTTTTACCATTTTGTACTCTAAGGATATGAGAAACAAAATGATTATGAGGTAAACCATTATCAAAAAGCATAGCTATGTGGACAGTCTTAATCTCTTGAGATTTTTAGACACTAAAGCAAAACCACTAAACTAGGAAACATAGGTAAGGTTCTACTTTGCATTCAAAGAGGTAAAAAAGCCTGTGAAAAAAGTCGTAATACACTCTCTCAAAGTACTCGCCTAGTTATATCTCTGTGTCTCCTGGTGGTTAGGGACTCCCTTGGAACTTCATAAGTTGGTGTCACCCTTGGAGCCCTTGTGCTCCATGATAGACAAGGCCTACTGATGATACTTTAATAACATAACCTTCTCTCACCAAACTGAAACATATTCTAGAAGAAATTATTTGTCCCTGTCTTCGATAACCTATGTCCTTAGGAGAGAAGAGGAAAAGAGAAATAGTGTATTAGTGAATAAAATAGAAAACGTTTGGAATATCCTGGATAATCATAAAGTAGTGAATGTAAGCAAGATTTCAAAGTTCATTTCAGACATGTTGCCACACTTATAGAAAGAGAAGAACAGTTAAAACAAAAGTGTCTAATGGTTTTCTCTACCAAACTGAGGGAAGTGAGGTGTGGTTCAAGTTTCTTGACAAAGGCAATGTAAATATTGACTTATTATCTTTGTTAGTATAACATAATTTGAATTTTCCATTCATATTAATTCAATCAATAAAATTATTGGCATTTACATTCTGATTTATAACAAGATGAATATTTTTATAGAATTACTTTTAGTTTTAATTACTTTCATACAATACTTTCTTTCACATTCCAATACTTTCTTTCACATTCTTTAGTTCCTGATTTTGATTTTTCTCTCAAGTGCATTGAAAACTATTCACATTATACATTTTTTAAGAACAATCCCTTGAATTGTGTTTTTCCAGAAACTTTGAATAGCTAAGAAAAGTTTTCTAACATTACTAATGAATTACAACTTGATAGGTCATAGTACTTTCAAACAAAAAAACATTCACATCACATATTTTGTAGACATTGCCTCATAAATTTCTAATTTATTTGTGAAGAGATTTGTTGGCCCCTATAGACATTTATTCAGTTCTTATATTGATTTGATTTTTCCCTTATGTTATTTATATTTCTTATAATTGAACATCTTTGACATGATGTCTCTGAGTTTATAATCTTTCACAATTTTTCTCTTAGAGCTTTGTAAAAATTTTTATTTCCATATATAATCTCCTTTTCAGTTTATGTCTATCCTCTCCTATTATATTCTATACCAGAATTTGGTCTAATACATAGTAAGCAAAACAGAACTGATAACATGCCTTGCTTTTAATAGTAGCTCAGTATACATATAATCAAATAAATGAATGGGAAAGGCATTTATAAGAACCAAAAGTGAGGGAACAGACAAGTTCAGCTCATATTTGTAGTACTTCTTTAAATCTAATTGGTCATATTTTTATAAATTTGACAATCACTGTAAAAGTCTAGAAAAAATTCACCAAATATTAATAATGAAATGACTATTAGTGACTAATACTGATAGTGAAGTCATGAACAAAAACCTGCTCTCAAGATTCAGATATGAGTGTAGTGTTGGCAGTAAGTGAGGACAAGGATTGTCAGTCTAACCTCTGCCAATTGGAGACATGTATATATATACATATGTATACACACACACACACACATATATATATATGATATTTTTTTTTTTTTTTGAGACAGAGTCTTGCTCTGTCACCAGACTGGAGTACAGTGATGCGATCTTGGCTCACTGCAACATCTGCCTCCCTGGTTCAAGTGATGCTCGTGCCTCAGCCTCCCAAGTAGCTGAGACTACAGGCGCATGCCACCAGGCCCAGTTAATTTTTGTATTTTTACTAGAGATGGGGTTTCACCATGTTGGTCAGGGTAGTCTTGAACTTCTGACCTCAGGTGATACCCCTGCTTCGGCCTCCCAAAGTGCTGAGATTACAGGCAGGAGCCACCATACCCATCAGGAAACAAAAAATATATTAATAAATTACCAATAAAAACTGTATCAAACTTGTTTTCTTTAGGGGTAAATGACTGATAATAATTATAATAGCTAATTATTGGTGACATTCTATGTGCTAGGTGGTTTACTAAATATTTTACATGCATTAACTCATCCTCTATTTTATCTTTATTCAGCATAATCTTTTTCCATATGATCTGTCTACAATCGTATCTCATTCTGACGTATTTTTTTGTTTGATAACTGCTATATTTTCTTACATTTCTCAATTTCCACCTTTCTGAAGATTTTATGGCTTACGAAATAGAAAAGTTTCAGAGAGATGCTCTTCCTTTTCTTCTGAAACTTTAAATTATTTCAAAAACCTTATTCTGGGCCTATAGAATAGTACCCAAGAAAAAGTATGGTCTCTGGAGACAGACTGCATAGCTTAGAATCCTGCCTTAATTACTTTGTACCTGTGTGAACTTTAGCAATTTACATAACTTCTCTGGGCTTTAACTTTCACATCTATTAGTGGGTACTTTCTGCATAGTGTTGTAATAAATGTAAGGATACATTTCTTTTTTATTTTATGCCATTCATTTTGAACTGCCCTTTCTCTAAGTATACATTAAAATTGTTAAGTTGGTGAAAGGAGCAAAGCTATACTGATTGCCTCACAATTAATGATTGTGAAATGTTTAAACAGATGCCCAATCCAGAGCTTAGTTTTTATTTCATAATGTGAGAATTGGCTATTTTACAAGATAGAGCATTTAAAATTATTCTTGATTATTACATATCTGCTTTATTGTTACTGACATATTCTTTCAACTTATACTATGAGATCTGCCTGTAATGAAGTTTCATGGAGATAAATCTGGGTATCATTTCCCCCATAGTTTTAGGTAAATAACTGGAAATCTAGAATAGATATAAGTCCCAAATGCCAAATTTTACATTTTTTTGTGTATACTTTAGGAAAACATTCAAAACTGTTACTGTTTCCCAATAAAATGAATTCTTAAATATCTGATTAAAATTAATTTGCTCTAGAAGCTTTTAGCATGCCTCCCAACCCCATCCTCACCATGGTATTAGCCATTTTCATTAGGTACTGTTTATAATTTGTAATTTTTGTAATGGTCATGAGGAAGATTGAAACATTCCAAGGAGGTTATTTGTTCTTTTGATTATATAAATGCCAATTGGCTATTTGGTTTTTTTCACCATATGTATACAAAATAGCAAAAAACAAAACCACTCCTGTGGTTAAAAGGACACATCACATCTCTTTGAATATCATGCATCTACCAATTGAATACAATCAAATCAAAATATTTATAATTGACCAAAATATGGAAAGATCTGANCTTACAAATAATGTTTATTATATTCTCAGAAGAGAAGCCTCTTTTCCAAACCTAGCTGTAGACATGCTTTACTTTTTGTTGTTGTTTATTTAAACACTTATAAAGCATCATAATGGAATTTAAGTACCTCTCAAATATCTTTGACTAAACAAGTGCTTATTAATCTATCATGCCTCACTCAGGAGCATATTGGCATAACTACTTTTTTCATAATTTACCTATGACTTTGCATGGAATTTTAAGACATTTGAATACATGCCATTCATATGAAGAATAAGTTTCAAGAAAATAGTTAACTTATTTGAAAGTCTAGCTCAAAATATTGTTTTTCAGCTGAAAAGTGAGAGAAATAATTTTAGACATTGGTGTACCATTAACATTCTGAAATAAAATGACAAATTGATTCATTAAAATTTCTTGTGTGTTTATTTTATACAGATCCTTTTACTAATGATTTGGGTAAAAGTATTTTAGTCAAATAAATTGGTTTTAACATTTTCATAAATAATTAATATTATTGCTTTCATTACAGCAGTAACTAGACCTAAGCTCAAAAAAGGGACAGTTTCTTATTTATGTGCATACACACAGACACACACACACACAGAGTTTAGTTGGTAGGAGGGTACTTTGGCATGACTTTCAGAGGTATAAGATGAAAAACCAGAGAGATTGCACCCTTTTTCTCTCTGATTTTGTGTTTCTTGCATTTATGATATTAACATAATGTGAACACCAGTGCTTTGGTTTTTCAACAAAGCATAAATCTAGATGTCTTTTGACTCTATAAAGAATAGAGAATCATCAGCTTTGAAGTAATGAGTTCACAAAAAAATTCAAAAATAATTTCGAAGATATTATATGACACATCTCATAGGGTGAAGAATGCTCTCAATAAAATCACAGATTTGGAATTTTTTTACAGAGAAGGTAGAGATGTTACTTCTTTCACAACAGTGATTAGGGGGTTTATGATTTTGCTAGAAAATGCTTAGTTGGAGTCTGACGATAAATGCCTTTTGAATGAAAATGTGGTAAATATTTGCAAGACTGCATAGATTTAAAAACTCATTTTAAAGTTTTCATGAGTTTTTATTGTGAAATGTACATACTAAAATGCACGCACAGAGTTTAAAGAATAATAATATGATATATACCCTTCCCCATATTATTAGACTAAGATAAAATATTTCTAGTCCTATCGGAACCCCATGAATGCTGTACAATCGCTACAGAGCTTTCTCTTTACCCCTGAGGTTACCACTCTTCTGAATTTTCTGCTGTGCTCTTGCTTTAACTAGTGATATTTACCTCTGTGTTCATAAGTATGCATAACCTAGTTTTCCTGTTTTTCAAATTTACATAAATGAAATAAATAATATAGCTGTGATTTTAGTTTTTCAGTCAATATTATAATTAGAATATTGAATCAAGTGAATGAAGATAGCAGTATTCCTTTTGATTAGAGTGGAATATTCCATGATGTGCAAACAAGATTTAACCCATATGATTGTTAGAAATCCTACAGGTTGATTATTGGTTTTGATATCAAGAAGAATGTTTTGAGGAATATTCTCGTATATGTCTCCTGATGCTGTGGCATAGAATTGCTCCATTATGATTTATTAACTTCAGTAGTAATATTAATTTATTTTCTAAAATTTGCTAGTTTATACAATCACAGTCTGGAATTCTCATTATATCATCTCTTTACACAGCTAGACAAGACCTTGTGTGGCTGTGTAGTATTGCAAATCTGAGGGATATAAAATTACATATTATTGTGGTTTAATGTATATTTCCCTGGTTGTCAGTGGGGTAAGTGGTAATGTACATGTTTACGTGCCATTCATATGTCCTCCTTTGCAAAATGTCTATTTATGTTTATTTTTGCCTTCACCTTCTCTGTTTTCACCTTCTCTGTTTCATTATTGAACTATATATTAATCTGTTTATTATCTGTACTAACTTTTGCTAATAGTGTGTTGTATGTATTTCCTGTTCAACATTTTTACTCACTTTATAGTGTTTTTAATAAACAAATATATTTTTTAAATTTTAGGGTAATTGAATAAAACAATCTTTTACTATTAGAAAATAATTTATTTCTCTCCTTCAAAATCGTTACTAATATTTTTAACCTTTACTTTCTTTTACTTCTCCGGGTAACACCTGAAATAAAATGCTGACTAGAAAATGGATATACTTCTCTTGGTTCTGATGTTAAAATATAGTAAATACGTTAATATTTTACCGTTCATTATAATGCTTGCTCTAAGATTTTTGTAAGTGCCTCTGTTAATTTAATAATTTTTATCAGCAGTTTGAAGTTTTGATCCAGAAGAAGTTGACTTTTATTAGATGCTTCTGAATAAATTGAGATGACAACTTTTTCCATTTTAAATTGTTTTATATGGTAAATAATATATGGTAAATAATGTTAGTTCTTTAATGTGAAACACCCATTCCTGTAATTATGAGACAGTATTCTTCGTATGTAATTATTCTTCTTCACTGATATATTTAGTAGGATTGCATCTGTCTACATTTGTGAAATGTCTTGCATTACTTATTTGTATTCTCTTATTTTTGATACGCTGTTACTGTGAAACAAATTATCCCATAATAAATGATTTATGAGAGAAAGTATTTACTACTTTACAGTTTCTGAGCGTCAGGCAACTGGGTGCAGTTTAGTTGGGTGCCTCTCATACAAGAGTGCGTTTGTAGCTTGACTTGGATATGATCTCCTAACAAGTTCACTTATGTGATTGTTGGCAAGATTCAGATTCTCAGGGTCTGTTGGACTGAGGCCCTTAGTTTTTCAGTGTCAGGTAATTGATGAACCCTCTGAGTTCTTTGCCAAACATGGCACTTGTCGCAACATAGCAACTGACTTTCCAACAGATCCGTCGAGCAAGAAAATAAGAGAGGGTGTGTGAGATGGAAACCTTGGTTAACCGAATCTCACAAATGACATCTCATTGCTTTTGCTATATACTGTGTTAGATGCAAATTGCTATGTCTGGCCCACATGCAAGGAGGGATAATTTCACAAGGATATAAATACTAAGGGATAACTGGAAGCTGAGCTGCCTACCACAGTGATTTATTTTATATTATAAATACATGTAATACAATAATATATATTTTAGCTTATTTATTTACATATTCTTGTTTGCCTTATAAAACTATTTGTCTCTTCACATTAAAATTTATGCGATCAGGTATTGTCTGATTTATTAAATTTCTTAAAGACAAATGGAGCTCTGTGTTCCTATATTGAATGTTTGTATTTATTAACTTTTTCCTTTTTTTCCTTAGTTTCTTCCTTGTTAATTTTCTTTTAGCTTCTGTGTTTATAGCTTCCCATCTTCTTTTGTTGTCATATGTAGTTTTAAGACTATGTATTTCCCTCTAAATTATGTTTTCATCATATCCCACAAATTTTAACATGTATTTTTTTTATTGTCAATCAATTCTTAGAATGTTCTAACTTACATCAGGATTTCTTCTTTGATTCATGTTTGTAGAAACATAATTTTAAATTTCTGAATGTAAAAGTATTTTTCTAAGTAGCTATCATTTATTTTTAACTGAGTTCCACTGGAGTGTTTGTGTTCTGAATAAATTCAAACAATAAAGTATTGAATGTACCATTTGGATTAGCATATTGACAGCCAATTTTTGTTTGGTGTCAGTTTGGGACAAATAGGTTTTCTTAGTCCATTTGCATTGTTATCAAGGAATACTTGAGGCTGGGCAATTAATAAAGAAATGTACTTGGCTTACGGGTCTGCAAGCTGTACAAGAAGCATGGTGCTGGCATCTGCTCAGAATCTCATGAGATCGTCAGGGTACTTCCTCATAGCAGAATGCAAAGGGATTTGGCATGTGTAGAAATCGCGTCACATGGGAGGAAGCAAGAGAGAGCATGGTACACTAGACTGTTTTTTAGCAACCAACTCTTGTGGGAACCAGTAGAGCAAGAACTCACACATTACTGTGAGGATGGCATCAAGCCTCTGATGGGGGATCTGCCACCATGACCCAAATATCTTCTATTAGACCCTCACCTCCAACGTTGGGAAACTAATTTCAACATGGGGTTTGTGGGCACAAATATTCAAACTATAGCATATAGGTATGCTCCATTTATTGGACTTAATATTTTTTAAATGTTTATTAGATCCAGCTAAGAATAATATTTAAATCTAGAACATTACCTTTTTCTGTTGTATACTTGAACTATAAGTTATTGAAAGAGGGGTACTGATATTTCTAATAGTGTCTTAGTCTATTTTCCACTTAGACATAACCTATTGCTCGTAGTAGCTGAGGATATGATATCAGGGGCCTCCAGTGTTCAAAACATTATATCTTCCCAATGAAATGAAAATTGTATCATTATATAGTACTTCTCTTTTATCTCTAGAAATTCACTTTACCTTAAAATATATATAAACATATTTTCCTAATATTTTACCTACCGTAGCTTCTTTTTACCAATATTTATCTGGTATAGGTTTTTTTCTACCCTTGGCTTGTCAATATTTTTGATTTCATAGATTTTTGGTTAGTTCATATGTAAATATAAGTGTATAAATATAAATATATATATATTGTTTAGATATTTTTAAAATATAGATTTATCCACTGTACTTTGCGATGGGGCATTTTGTCCATATTTATACAATATCTGATTACATTTGCATTTGATCATCAAATTATAAGCTTTTTATGTTATATTTTTGATTCCCTTTTCCTGTCTTGTTTTTCTGTCTTCCTTTGGATTAAGATTTTGCACTTTTTTATCTTTCCCTCATTTTAATTTTTCTACTTCAGGTGTATTTTTTTTTAGCTACTTTTTACATGCACACTTAACCAAATTTCAAATGAATCAATATTTTTTTTCTTCCTCCTGATTAATACAGTGATTATGGGATACATTAATTCTGATCACCAATACTCCTATATATATATATTACCATTTTCCAATATTTTAGTTCTATTTATTTTTCTACAAGCCATTTTTGTTGTTATGATTGTTGTTGTTATTGTTGACCACACTTTTAAAATTATCCAAGTGCTTATCATTTTTGCTTACCTCTTATCATTTAATGTTTTCTTTCTGCCTGAAAGAAACACTCTGAAAGTTCTGTGAGTTGACGTATGGTTGCAAAGTCCCTACATTATATATTTATTTTTGTGTGATAATTTCTTAATTTTACTCGCAATAGAAGTTTGAATATATAATTGTTAGCTGACAACTAATTTTCTTTCAGCAAAATGAAGATTCTGTTGTTTTCTATTTTCAGTATAATTTATGAGAAATCAGCACTCAGCCCCATGGAATAGCAAAGGGCAAATGATTGAACATAGAAAAGGGTGGGTAGTCCAGATGGATTAAAGGCTTAAACATAAGACCTAACACCATAAAAACCCTAGAAGAACACCTAGGCAAAAGCCATTCAGGACATAGGCATAGGCAAGGACTTCATAACTAAAACACCAAAAGCATTGGCAACAAAGGCCAAAATAGACAAATGGAATCTAATTAAACTCCAGAGCTTCTGTACAGCAGAAGAAACAATCATTTGCATGAACCAGCAACCAACAGAATGGGAAAAAATTTTTGCAAGCTACCCATCTGACAAAGGGCTAATATCCAGAATCCACAAAGAACTAAAACAGATTTACAAGAAAAGAAACAAACAACCTCATTCGAAGTGAGCAATGGATAAGAACAGACACCTTTCAAAAGAAGACATATATGAGGCCAACAAAGATGAAAAACATACTTATCATCATTGGTCATTAGAGAAATGCAAATCAAAACCACATTGAGATACCACTTCATGCCAGTTAGAATGGTGATCATTAAAAAATCTGGAGACAACAGATGCTGGAGAGGATGTGGAGAAACAGGAACACTTTTGCACTGTTGATGGGAGTGTAAATTAATTGAACCATTGTGGAAGACTGTAGATTCCTCAAGGACCTAAAAATAGAAATTCCATTTGACCCAGCAATCCCATTACTAGGTATATATACAAAACATTATAAATCTTATAAATCATTCTATTTTAAAGACACATGCACATGTATGTTCATTGTGGCACTGTTTACAATTGCAAAGACCTGGAACCAACCCAAATGCCCATCAGTGATAGACTGGACAAGGAAAATGTGGCACATATATACCATAGAATATTATGCAGCCATAAAAAATGATGAGTTTGTGTCCTTTGTAGGGACATGGACGAATCTGGAAACCGTCATTCTCAGCAAACTTAAGAACAGAAAATCAAACACCAGATGTTCTCACTCATAGGCGGGTGTTGAACAATGAGAACACATGGACATGGAGGGGAGCATTACACACTGGGGTCTGTTGTGGGGGACTAGGGGAGGGACAGCGGGGAGTAGGGAGGTTGGAGAGGGATAATATGGGGAGAAATGCCAGATATAGGTGGT
>NW_016107420.1:1298246-1309905 GCF_001604975.1 Cebus imitator
TATATATATATATATATATATGAAAAGAAAAGAAAAGAAAGAAAAAGGTGGGTGGTGAGGTGAAGTTTCTCTTACTGTTGAGGAACCTTAAAAAGCATTATGTGAGGACAAAAGCATTTGTATGAGAAAAGGTATTTTTATACAAATTAATCACAGACATATTATGTAAGAGTATAAAATCCTAAAGTTTTAAAAGATTTCAAAATGAGTTTACATATCTCTCATCCTTTGCTTATCAGCCATTGTGATCTCACATTGATTTGAGTTAGAAAGAAATTGAAGGGAATGCAAAACGCTTACAATATCCCCCATGAGACTATGGTGTCAATAATTATAAAATAAGCCAATAATTATTTTTAAAATGTAAATTTGAAGGAAAGGTGATAGATAGCCAGACTAAACATGAGAAATACCCTTTTGAGGAATTGCTGCATTGAGACCTTAGATGGCTTACAGAAGATGTGCAGTCCAAGTTTGGGTTATTTTGTCCTCTCTTACCAGATGCGTACATCTGTAATTTAATTTTTCATTAAGATATGATAATTTTTGTGATTGGGGGTGATATGAAGCATTGAAGGTTCAGAGTATGTGCCATGACTGAGCCCATTAATGTATAGCTTGGGCTACAAATTGGGGCCTGCTGTCAAAGGCACTGTGATCAGGAAACCCTGACAGGAAACAAATGTAGCCTTGTAAGTTCACTGTAGTCAGGACCCTTTGAAACTCTCTTGTTGGGTTGAAATGCCCAACATGACCTACCTGCCAAGAATATTCTGGCTCTTGATTCATGGAATTTGTTTCAGGTGGTGTCTTTAATCTTAACCAGAATTTGAAGTGAGGGTAAATTTTCTTTGACAGTGGCAGTTCATATGTGCCAGCTTAGTCTAGGATGGTGTCTGAATTTCCATGCGCTGCCCTCTTGCGTATGCAGGAGTCATAAGTGGCATATCCGGTTGCTTGACAGTGGAAAATACTTTAGTTTCCGTGTTTAGTTGACAGGTATAGTCAGCTCACTGGTTATGTTTCCCATTATCAATGTAGAAGTCTGTCTAATAAGCACTCACATGGGTAACAAAAGACTTAAAAGGAGTGGAATTGGTTTTTACCCAAATGTTTCCTCACCCAGGAGAGTTTATTTTATAAATGTCAGTCTGAGGCTTGCCAGTGTCTCTAGCAAACAGTTGTATTAACTATAACCCATAAGTCAGATAGGTTCACAATCTTCCACATGCCCTCTATAATGTTCCTCATTGTAACAATTGTATCAGGACTTGGTGGCAAAGGCTAGCAGCAGTCTACATAACCAAGACATCAATACCAATAACCCATTCAGGAGTGAAATCCTTAACAAGAGAGATTTGTGGTGACCAAAGGGAGCTATCACAGTTGATCTTGGTCAGGGGTCCTTGTAGTGATAGCCTCAGACCCAAAACCACAGGGCATTACTATTTTTTAAACTCGTCTTGGTGTCAGGGATTTCAGGGAACATGGTCATTTATGTACAGGCTCAAGAAATGCAATTTTCCTTTATCTCCCCATTGAAACTTAATCTTGGCAAAGGACCTCTGATACCCCTAACCTCCACCAAGGGAAGAGACCTCTTGCAGTTTCAGGGACCACGTGGTAGAATTTGGTCCTATGTTTTCTGAGACAGGAGCAGCTAGTGAAGAACTGAGTGGAAAAGCCACCTGGGGTTACAGAGGTGGTTTCTTGGTCTGGACTCCATGGAGCAATGCAGCAGGCATATGAGAGGACAGCAAGGCTTCTGGAGGGGATAGAATGAACTCTCCTGGTCTCATCATGGTTCTAGGCCAAGTATTAATATACCAAAGAACAGTGTGTTCCTTTTTCTTCTGAGATTTCAGCATCTTGCTGTACCACAGAGTATTTATCTGTGACCTGCGTAGTATTAATAAGCATGCAGAAGTGCCATGACTGTCTCTAGTCTTATTGGTAGAGGGCTCTCAGCAATGGCTAAGGAATTGCTTCCCTAGCTTTTGCTGGACCCCTATGCTTGATCGCTAATTGGATTCACCAGATGCTCAGCTGGAGGGTCAGAGACTGATAAGAAAGACCAGTGGTCCCCCTCAGAAATGAAAAGTTTATAGAAACAAATTCTCTAGCATCCTTTAAGAATGCACCACACACTTTCCAAAACCCACCATCAGGGCTGGTGAAGCGCCCACAGGCTTTGCTAGCACTTATCAAGGCCCATTTGATACACTTTATGAAGTGTACCCTGGAACCCCCAAACTCTTGCAAAGGATGCCTTTCATAATGCCCCAGGTACTTTGCTAACGCCTCCCAAAGGTGCCTTATGAAATCTTCAGGCTTTTGTTCATCCAGAATTTAACAAATGATTCTGTTCACTGTGCCAATTTGTCAGCAATCCAGCTAAATTGGAGGGAATATTTCGAGCTCCAGGTGTCAAAATAGTCAGTTAAAGCCACAAGCAAAAATGGAATTTAACAGTCAAGGCTTAATCAATTACATCAATAATACAAGCAAGAAGCTAAACCAGAGAAAGTGCTAACTTCTCCTGTTTTATTTTCTCCCATGAAACAATGTACTAGTTCTAAGTCAGATAGATCAGCACAGAAGTGGGGGTTCCCAAATTCTCTTTAAAAATAGCATTGCAATGAGCAGATACTAAGAAATTACAAGGTCAGAGGCTAAGTGGCAGTAGGGATCCAGAGAGAGAAAGGTAATCCTGAGCTCCTCTACCCTGAGAGCATTTGTTAAATATCTAGAACCCAAGCTTTGTTTACATGTCCTCATAGGGCATGAGGGCCAAAACAAAAGCCACTCTTTATCCAAGAGAGAGAGTCTAAAGGTAGAAACTTTCCCTCAATACCTGGTGCACAAAGTTCTATATCTTCATTTTAGGCGTGAACCAGAAATAAGCCCATCAATACCACCTTCATATCACGAAAACTATCCGTAAATTTGTCTTGTGGCTAAGCAGGACAAGGGAGAAATTCCTTCACAATGTTGAACCACAAATAGAGAAGTACATTATTTGTAACCCAAGCTCAAATGCCATGGTGATCAGACAAAATATGAAAGTTTATAATTTAGTTAAAAGTAATACTAAGCTAGTAGTGCATCCAGGCAATTTAAAATGTATAAATTAGAACCAAGGAAATAAAGCAAAAGAAGCAAATAAGAAAAAAAAAAAAGCTGAAAATAGAAGCAGAGAAGCAGTCTTTAGATATTTTAGTTATCAGTACATTATTAAATAATGTATGCTTAAAATGTGTTAAATACATTAAAAATGTATGTTTACTATACCAGAAGATAAGAATTTAGCTTAAAAATATTGGCAAGGAAATAATATATTTTTTAAATTACCTCACATATTTGAGAAAAAAAAGCAACTGAATGTCTGTTTAAAAAGAGATATGTAATTAAAATATACAACTCTACTAACGTGTATATTTGAATAAGAGGAAAAGTTAAAACTTTCTAAATTTTATGGATTGTCTAGAAGGATAGTGAAGGTATTCATTAATTTTAGAATTTGAATCATTAAGTATATACGTTGAAATGCCTGTAATACTCACTAAAAAAGATAAATAGTGTATTTAACTTCTACAATAGTAAATTGAAAAAAAATTGCAAGGAAATGAGCAAAAAGGTACATAATAGAACAAAGAGAGCAAAAATAATATCAATTATTTGTTTTATAGTTATTATGAAGACAGTGTATTATTGATGGAATAATAGTCACCGGAATAATAAAATCAGTATATGATAAAATCAATGTTTTTTTAATATATAATAATTATAATACATTTTACATATATTGTGATACATATAATGAAGTCAATATATCACTCAAGAATGGGCCTTGCATATATGACATATGATCCTTTCTAATATAGGCAAAAATGAAAAGTAGAAAAATTTATGATGGATAGTGTTGCTATCCTCATAGATTTTTCATGCTCATTAAAAGCAAAATATGAAATTAACCTATATGTTAAATCTCAAAATAATTCAAGGTCAATTGGACTCAGATATGACAAAAATGTGAATTTTTGAAAAAAGATTCAAGTTGGAATCAAAAAGAATTTCTAAAACTAGACATAAGCCACTTTTCATAATGGAGGAGACTGATAATTTTGACTACTAGAAAATTTAAACCATTATTATCAGAAAATTCCACAAGCAGGGCAAAACACAAAGTATAAAGTCAGAGAGGATGTGAATTATCTATCTAATCACCAAAGTATTAGTAAACATAAAATATCTCTAAGAAAAAAAATATAAATTTGTACTCCAAATGTCAAATAAACATTTAAAATTATGTTTGACTCCAATAGAAATAGGTGAATAGTAAATTTAAAGGATGATTATTAATAAAACTGTCACACAACAAAACAGAAACTCAAATACTTAAAAAAAAAAAAGCCTTTTCAAATGATAACTTTCATACAGTGACAGGAGGTATATACATTGTTAGAATCACATTGGGAAAGATTTTGAAATCATCTAGATAAGTTAAAAATGCACAACCATTTTAACATAGCAATTTTACAATTAGGTATACCCTAGAGAAAATTTTGCACATCTTCCAGAAAATGTATTTAGTCATAACTGTAGTGTAATATAATGGTGTATCATACAACAATTCATATAAATAAATCAAAGTGACACACACACACACACACACACACACACACACACACGAATCTTACAACAAACATGATTTTAAGGAAAAAAACAAGTCACAGAAGATCAAAAACAGCCTTAACTAAAATATATTATTTAGAGGTTCATACATTGGTAGTAGAACTATTAAAAAAACCAACATTGGGAGGCCAAGGCCAGTGGATCGTGAGGTCAAGAGTTGGCTTTGCTGCTCATTGTAATCATTGTAAATGCCCTGTTATACATAGAGTTAAAACTGGGAATTATATTTTATTTTCTTTTATCCACCCTTGAGAAATTAAAAGGAAAATGAGAACTGTAATAATGTTGTATTTCTTATTACGTTTCTGGACCTAAAAATTTGTGGCATCCTCTATGAAAATTTTATCTATCTATGTTTATGTGAAAAATAAAAGTTAAAATATCAAAAAAGTTAAATTGATGCAATATTTTGTGTTAATGTATTTATACTAATAGAGGAAATTATCACATTAAGGACAAAATTTCTGCTAATTGAACATATCCTTTCATGCATAGATGAAATACATTAAATCCTTACCTTTTAGAAATATTTTGTTGAAATATTCTGTACTTATTTCTAAGGAGAAAAGCTAATGCCTTTTTAAAAAATTGGTCTTTACTTTACTTCTGTTATTTTTCCATACACAAAATTAACAGACAGATAGAGGAACGAGGGAGGAACACAAGTCAAAAAGAAACCATGGGAGAACACAGCAAGAAGACAGCCATGTGCAAGCTAAAAAGAGAGGCCTTAGGAGAAGTCACACCTGCTGACACCCTGATCTCAGATTTCTAGCCTCCAGAATTGTGAGAAAATAAACTAATATGTTTTAAGCCACCAGACTGTGGTATTTTGCTGTGGCAGCCTGAGCAAACTAATGGAAGTAATATTCAGCATAGAAAATTTTACAAATCTTATGTTTAAGTCTTTAATCCATCTGGAGTTAATTTTCGTGTAAGGTGTCAGGAAGGGGTCCAGTTTCTGCTTTCTGCACATGGCTAGCCAGCTTTCCCAACACCATTTATTGAACAGGGAATCCTTTCCCCATTGCTTGTTTTTGTCTGGTTTGTCAAAGATCAGATGGTTGTAGATATGTTGTGTTGCCTCCGAGACCTCTGTTCTGTTCCATTGGTCTATATCTCTGTTTTGGTACCAGTACCATGCTGTTTTGATTACTGTAGCCTTGTGGTATAGTTTGAAGTCTGGTAGTGTGATGCCCCCCGCTTGGTTCTTTTTGCTTAGAATTGACTTGGCTATGCGGGCTCTCTTTTGGTTCCATATGAAGTTTAAGGTGGTTTTTTCCAGTTCTGCGAAGCAGGTCATTGGTAGCTTGATGGGGATAGCATTGAATCTGTAAATTACTTTGGGCAGTATGGCCATTTTCACGATATTGATGGAAGACAGTGTGGCGATTCCTCAAGGACATAGAAATAGAAATTCCATTTGACCCAGCAATCCCATTACTGGGTATATATCCAAAGGATTACAAATCGTTCTACTATAAGGACACATGTACACGAATGTTCATTGCAGCACTGTTTACAATAGCAAGGACCTGGAACCAACCCAAATGCCCATCGACGATAGACTGGATAGGGAAAATGTGGCACATATACACCATGGAATATTATGCAGCCATCAAAAACGATGAGTTTGGGTCCTTTGTGAGGACATGGATGAACCTGGAAACCATCATTCTCAGCAAACTGACAGAGGAGCAGAAGATCAAACACCGCATGTTCTCACTCATAGGCGGGTGTTGAACGATGAGAGCACATGGACAAAGGGAGGGGAGCACTACACACTGGGGTCAGTTGGGGGGAAATAGGGGAGGGATGGTGGGGGGTGGGGAGCTGGAGAGGGATAGCAGGGGGAGAAATGCCAGATGTAGGTGATGGGGAGGAAGGCAGCAAATCACACTGCCACATGTGTTCCTATGCAACAATTTTGCATGTTCTTCACATGTACCCCAAAACCTAAAATGCAATAAAATAAATAAATGGGAAAAAAAAAAAAAGAAAATTTTACAAATCTACGTAAAACAGAATTTCCCATTTGCTGCTCAAATTGCTGACTTCAGAGCACAGCGAAATGCGAGCTATTTGCAATATTTTTATGCATTGATATCACATGGAATAAAAATGAAAGAAAGTTTTATCTAAAAATGAGCATGTTATAAAACAATTATACTAAATATATATTTTGTATTAAAAGAAAATACAAGATTCAATAAAGGTTATGTTATATTTAATAACTTACATGATTATTCAGATCATCTATTAGATTTTTCCCTAAGTAAAACTAAACTATATCCTGTTTTACAGTGATATTTACCACCTTTCCCATTGTTCAAGTCATTGTATAATATGAAATAACAATGAACATATTATTAATAAAATTCGTTGACATGGTCCTAAAATAAATTACTGCAAGTTTTCCATCCTCAACTCTCATTGATATTTCTGGCTATAATCATCTTATTCCATACAATATTAATTCATATATTCATTTAATTTTTATTCAACATTTTTTTCATAGGCATTAGGATAAACTGAGGAAATAGGAATAAAATACAGTCACTTATTTCAAGACAGCTCACTGTCAATTCGCATATGAAAGATACATGAAGAAACAACAGCAAACAAGTTTTATAGTTGCTAAGTCATGGTCAGTACCTAAGACCTAAGTGGTCAGAGGTGAGTTCTAGAATTGGGCAGTAGGCTATGATAAGCTTGACTTGAAAGTTAGCCAGGACATCAAAAAATTCATTTCTATTTTGGAACAAGACAACTTGAATCAAGAATTAATGCTTAAATATAGCCCTCAAAATGGAAGTAGCTATTAGACAACAATAGTTTGAACAGTACAATTCAGATCTGGAAACCCTCTCGACAGACAAATCTGTTTCAGCAGATGTTGTTTTGGGGAGGATGGGATTTGTTTCATGATCAATGCGAAAACCATGTGCAGTTACCGCAGAAAGAATCTAAGAAACATAAGGTGCAATATGATTTACCACTTGAGACTAAATTTTGCTTAGCATTCAAAAATTATATGTTTGTAAACTCATAGCAGTGTTTTTATTTATTTATTCAGAGATAGGATCTCATTCTGACATTCAGGCTGGAATGCAGTGGCACCATCATGGCTCACCGCAGCCTTGGCCTCCTGGGCTCAAGCCATTCTCCCACCTCAGCCTCCCTAGTAGCTGAGACTACAGGTGCATGGCACCATGGATAATTTCTGTATTTTTTTTGTAGAGACAGGGTTCATCCATATCGTCCAGGTTGGTGTTGAACTCCTGAGCTCAAATGATCCACCTGCCTAGGCCTCCCAGAATGCTATTGATAAGACTATAGGCATGAGCCACCACAGACAGCCCATAGCAATGTTAATTTTGTCTTCTTATACAGACACACCAGTTAGATTGGATTAGGAACCACACTAATGGCCTAATTTTTACTTTATCTCCTCTTTAATGGGTCTGTCTCCAAATCCAGTCACATTGCCTTCTAAGAAACTGAGGGTAGGGCTTCAACATATAATTTTGGGGTAAGGGGGTTGTACATAAACATATAAATATAAACATTTGAGTAAAATAGACACAGTTGCCTTTTAACTAGATTTTATATCAATATTCTAAAATATAAGTATGTTTTTAAGATCATTCTGAAATTTTCTATAGTCCTAAATACATATATGGACATGTATACACTCATGTAGTATAGAGCAACTATGGACCACATGTACGACAGTGGTGTAAACGGTACCTTTTCTATGTTTAGATATATTTAAATACACAAACATTGTATTACGTTTGCCTTATCATTGTATTACAGTTGCCTACAGTATTCAGTATTCAGCAACAGGTTTGCAGCCTGGGAGCCATAGGCTATAGCATATAGCTTAGGTGCGTAGTAGGCTATACCGTGTAGGTTTGTGTCAGTACATTCTATGATGTTTGTACATGATAAAATTGCATAGGGATGCATTTCTGAGAACATATCCCATCCTTAAGGAATGCATGATTGTATATACAAACATAGGTATATATATAAATAAATATGAATATTTAATCACTAGTGATTATTTACATATTGAACATTTTCTTGAATTTAAAAATCAAATATTTAGTTATACAATTATAATTTGTAATTAATCCTTTTCATCTTTTTCAGTGATTAACAAGACAGAAAAAGAATAATTATTTTAAAAATATTTTTTAAATTTTTTATTATACTTGAAATTCTGGGGTAAATGTGAAGCTCTTGCAGTATTGTTACATAGGTATACACATGCCATAGTGGTTTGCTGCCTCCATCCCCCCATCACCCACATTAGGTATTTCTCCTAATGTTATCCCTCCCCAGCCTCCCCACCCCCTGCTATGGCTCCCCTAGCCCCCCAGCCCCCAACAGACCCCAGAGTGTGATGTTCCCCTCCATGTGTCCATTTGTTCTCATTGTTTAACACCCACTTATGAGTGAGAACATGTGGTGTTTGATTTTCTGTTCTTGTGTCAGTTTGCTGAGAATGATGGTTTCCAGATTCATCTATGTCCCTGCAAAGGACATGAACTCATCCTTTTTTATGGCTGCATAGTATTCCATGGTGAATATGTGCCACATTTTCTTTATCCAGTCCATCTTTGATGGGCATTTGGGTTCCTTCCAAGTCTTTGCTATTGTAAACACTGCCACAATGAATATACGTGTGCATGTGTGTTTACCATAGAATTATTTATAATCCTTTGGGTATATGCTCTGTAATGGGATTGCTGGGTCAAATGGTATTTCTATTTCTAGATCCTTGAGGAATTGCCAGACTGTATTCCACAATGGTTGAACTAATTTACACTCTCACCATCGGTATAAAAGCATTCCTATTTCTCCACATCCTCTCCAGCATCTGTGGTCTCCAGGATTTTTAATGATCGCCATTCTAAGTGGCATGAGATGGTATCTCAATGTGATTTTGATTTGCATTTCTCTAATGACCAGTGATGATGAGCATTTTTTCATATGTTTGTTGGCCACGTAAATGTCTTCTTTTGAAAAGGGTCTGTTAATAGCCTTTGCCTACTTTTTGATGGGGCTGTTTGTTTTTTTCTTGTAAATCTGTTTTAGTTCCTTGTAGATTCTGGATATTAGCCCTTTGTCAGATGCGTTGATAGCAAAAATTTTTTCCCATTCTGTTGGTTGCCGGTTCACTCTAATGACTGTTTCTTTTGCTGTGCAAAAGCTCTGGAGTTTAATTAGATCCCATTAACAGCAGCTATGTCTGCTTTTAAAGAATGTTAAATTCTATTTAAATATATTTTAAAAACTGATATGTCATAGTGTCATTCACTTTAGAATGATATATTTCTAAGATTCCCTAATTTCTACTAATGTCTTTTTAATGTATAAGAAAAAGATAAAATTCCTTTCAACAATAAAAACTGTATTTGAACAGTAAACGTACTTCAACAATTCAGAAGAAATTTTGACTAATTTCAACCCATATAAATTGATGGACTATGAAGTTAATGGGCCCTAAGAAATGACAAGTCAGTATAACTTTAAGTAGATAGAAAGGTATCTTATCTCTGCTTCTATATGTAGAAACTATTTTTTTCTCTCTAGTGCTCATCTGTTTCTCTTCCCCACTCCATCTTCCTCACCCTTTCTCTGCTTCTCTGTATGCAGTCAGTGACTGAAGCTCCTAGAAAATGTCCTGATGGCAGCAGAAAAAGTCAACTAACACAAATGTGAAGACAATAAAAATGCTAGAACAAACCTATACTCAGGAGCCGGATATTTTACATGTTTTTATTATCTGTAGTAAAATGTGTTCAACTGCTTTGAAACTACTTTTTGTTTTGCTTTTCTCCTTTTCCATTTTTTCTTTTCCTTTCTTTCTCTTTATCTGCACTGGACGCAGTCAATAACTTCATGCTGTGGAGGGAGAGGATTAGTGATTTTACTTAGTAAGCAAAGCAAATATTTTCTTCTCAAATAGATGAAATGTAGGGAATTAAAAGAGTGTCTTTTTTGCTTTTATAGTAGGATGTACCAATTTTTATGTTTTTTATATTTTTAAAATATTTTCAGAAACAGGGTCTTATTATGCCCCCCAGGCTGGAGTGCAATGGTGCACTTACAGCTCACTGCAGCCTTAAACTCCTGGGTTCCAGGGATTCTCCTGCCATAGCCTCTTAAGTAGCTAGCAGCATGGGTGTATGCCACCATGTCGGGCTAATTTTTAATTTTGTAGAAATGGGGTCCTGCTAGGTTGCCCAGTGCAGTCTTGAACTTCTGTGCTCAAGTGAGCCTCCTCCTTCCTTGGTCTCCCAAAGTGCTGTGATTATAAGCATGAGCCACTGTGCTCTGCTAAATTTTTCAATTAGTAACATTTTCTAATTACTTTTACTTGATGATTAAGGATCTTCTTGATTCTTCATTAACAGATATTATAGGGTTAAATAAATGAAAAAGTTTTCTGTGTAAAGGTGAGACAGTAGACCAGATGATGGCATAGAAATTGTATATGCATGCTCTTAATTTAGGGGTAACTAAAGGATATAAAATAACTTTTAAAAACTTAGAAGTATAGAAAAAAATAAATTTTAATCAAAGTAAAATAAAACAGAAAGGTCAAGCATGACCTTTCATATAATGAGGAGACAACAGTGGAATAAAACAAAATAAAATGTTAAATTCACGGCTGGGCGTGGTGGCTCATACCTATAATCCCAGCAGTTTGGGAGGCCGAGGCGGGCAGATCATGAGGTCAGAAGATAGAGATCACCCTGGCCTACATGGTGAAACCCTGTCTCTACTAAAAATACAAAAATTAGCTGGAAGTAGTGACACACACCTTTAATCCCAGCTACTCAGGAGACTGAGGCAGGAGATTTACTTGAAACCACAAGGCAGAGTTTGCAGTGAGCTGAGATCACGACACTGCACTCCAGCCTGGCCACAGAGTGAGACTCTATCTCAA